>NW_005362269.1:13979461-14035142 GCF_000412655.1 Myotis brandtii | reverse complement strand
AGCCCAGCCCGGCCCCGCCCCACGGAGCTCACCTTCCTCACAGTGCTCCCCTTTGTAGCCTGCAGAGCAGACGCAGGTCCCATCAATGCAGGAGCCATGGCCCCCGCAGGAGGGGTCGATGCACTGATTCATGGGCACATCGCACTCGGCACCCTTCCAGCCGCTGTAGCACTGGCATGTCCCTTTGGAGTACTGTCCGTTCCCGCTGCACAGCACAGGGCAGGCGGCTGCAAAACCAGAGACAGAGCACCAGGTCATGGGGGCCAGCGCCTGAAGGGCCTGGTCGGTCTCGGGAGGCGGAGCCTGCCTGGTGTTTCAGCTGAGCTTGCCACGTCCCAGGCCAGGACGCTGGCCGGGGAAGTACAGAGGCATCTTTAAATGATCAGTAACCATCACCACCACCAGCACCGCAAAAATGCTACTGACAGCAGCAGTCACTGACAATTCAATGCTTATTATGTGCCAGGCTGGGCGCAGAATGCTTTATGTGCAATTACTCTTACCATCATCCTCGTCATCATAATCCCCTCTACAAGGCGGAAGCTAGATTCACAGGTTTGACAGGTGAGGCTCAGAGTCAGGTGGCCCAAGTCACCGAACCCATGAGCGGGTTGGAAGCCAGGTTGGCTCGACTTGAAGCTGTGCCCCTCGCTAAGCTGTACGCACTCTCATGCTGCTGTTGTTGGTTTGGGGGTTGAGAACCTGCTTTGCTGATTCTTCCCCCTGCCACCCCCGCCCAGATTAGTTGATTCCTATTGCTATTATGTTCCCTAGAAAGGAAGGGGGATGGGCCACAGTTGTGCCACCATCTCTCTACGCCTCAGTTTCCTTGTCTAGACCATGAAGAAATAACTGCAGCTAGCTCCAAGTCGGTGGAGTGTAATCAAGTATAAGGATGAGTGTGCCTGGCCTATTACAGAAATGAGAAAGAGGAGGGCAGGCGGGAGCTGTGGTGTCGTGAGCAGTTCCTGTCTCAGCCGGGACCCTCTGCATCTGTTGATGGGAAGAAGGCTGAAAGCCAGCAGGGACTGTCTGGTAGGAGATTGCCCACAGTTTTCACCCATTTGGCCTCAGTTGTACCAATTCTGCCCTTTTAGAGATGGAGAGTGGGATTGCAGTGGTCGCCTTCAGGCTTTGAACGTCTCACCTCCGGATCGGTTTATAAAGAATCTAAATTTCCAACCTGGCTTCTCCGTGAGTCTAAAATGGGGACACGGCTCTGGGCTATGGACCTGGCATTCAGAGACCTTCAGAAATGACCCACAGAGATGTCGTACTATGTCCTGGTTTCCCTGGGATTTGCAATGCAAAGGGTCCAAGAATTCAACATGTGCTGAATGTCTCCCCATTCCACGAAGCGACTGTACATCTGATCAGATCACTCCCTAGTCAACGGCCCCGCCCGCCCTATCAACCCCTCTTACTGTCATGTTTCTGTTTAGGTTTTACGGTAATTAGCTTTCCTCTGCGAGTGTGTGATTTCTCAAAGACATCGTACACTGCGCGAAGACAGGACCTGGTTTATCGCGGCTGATTTCCTCCTGGTGCTGCACTCATCAATGTTGACTTGATTAAGGAAATCTTTCTCCTGTGTTCTGATAATCAGGGATTCCCACGTGGGAAGGTTATGGGCAGGCACCGCATAGCCATAAATGAAAGATGTGGACAGACCAATGTCTGCAGCGAACCCCTTCCCTTTTTCTGGGGAACTGACCGAAAACAAAAACATCTGAGCAGCTGACATATGACCGAGGGTATATTCCACCAAGAGGTGGAAGAGGATAGAAAAAAAGGAGCAAATAATTATTGTCTTTATTCCTTGATAAAAGCCAGTTCGGATTATTTTCTTTATTCCTATTGAAATGGTTTCTCTTCTGCATACACTCTAAGCGGTGAAAAAAACTAGGATTGTCTAGAAGGTAAGAATGGATTTTATTTAAAATCAGGTGCCTAGGAAATCAAATTTAAAAGGTGACCTATTTAAATTACTCAGGGGGAAAAGAAAAAGGAGGATAGGCAGGTCAGAGAGTTCTCCCCAGTCTAAATGCGGCCTTCCTTCAGTATGTTTGCAGCATGCTCACCGGGAGTGTGGTAAAAAATGCAAAACACTGTGATGTTCTCTGGAAAGTGGGACACTCGGTGGCTTGGCTGATGTCACGTTAAAAAGCAGAAGGCCGGTCAAAGAGGAGTGAAGCTCTCTAGTAATCCATTGCCATCAGGGCAGAGTGTGCAAATGCCAGATGAGCGCCCCCTAGTGGTCACTCAGTTGACCTGCATGGAGAGGGCCTTGGGTACATTCATTCTCAGACATTATGGAAGGCTCAGCCTAGACCTCTTTTCAGAGGCTGGATGTGAAATGGAAACCCCCTGTAGTAATAACTCTTCTCATACTTTTACTATCATGAAATCCATATGATTTTTT
Organism: Myotis brandtii; assembly: GCF_000412655.1. NCBI lineage: Eukaryota > Metazoa > Chordata > Mammalia > Chiroptera > Vespertilionidae > Myotis > Myotis brandtii. The sequence continues at coordinate 14,032,720 of NW_005362269.1, read as the reverse complement.
AAATATCAGGTTACAGGACAGACAACTCTGACTTAACACCTTGCCCAATTATAATATGGAATAGAAGTGGCAAGAGCAAGGGTTTGGGTGCTAGAAAGAACTGGGTACAAGACCTAGCCCATCACTTACTGTGGGATTTTGGCAAGATTACTGCACTTCTCTGAGACCCAATTTCCCCTTAAAAAAATCGTCGCTCAGAGTTGAAGTAGTAAGTGAGATCGTGTGCTCAAGGACTCAAAACAGTATCTGTCACCTGGTTTGCCATGAACGGGTGTTTTCTCATGAATTTCAACCCGTATTTCCAAACGGAATTCAAGGGTTAATAGCATGAAAAATGTCGTAGTTCTCAAATGTGCGTGCACACATACACACACACACACACACACACACACACACACACACACATACACCCCCACACCCACCATGACAGAAGAGCATCAGAGAGCTCTCATCTGTTCCTTCCCCAGTCTTCCCTGGCCGTGGGCAGCAGGCGGTTCTGGAATCACGTGCAGAGTGTTTTATGTCCCCCACCCCTCTCTCCTCTTCCTAAAGGCTTTCAGGAGCAGAACATCGTGCATTCGAGCTTCTACTTAAAATTAATTAAAATGTTTGTACAAAGTGACTATTCCTGTTTCACTAAATCTGGTAAATGGAAGCTCTAAGGCTCCTGTAGAAGACAAATAAATTACTGTTGTCACTGACCACTGACAAGTTAACAGGCCAATGACAAAAAAATGATACAATTTAGATCCACCTAAATGGTGTAAAGCTCATTTTAATGATCAAGCTAGAGATTACTTTCCTTCCACCAAAGTTCTTTGTAAGGGATGAGATGAGTTATCAGTGTTATTTACTTGGTGGGAAGTAACAGGACAAGCCACTCGTGTCTGCTGTTTTAAGTAAGGCAAGTCCTGTCTACTTGGAGTTGCAGTAGAGAGCATATCTGAAGGAAAGTAGCAATGGTTGAAGAGGCTTAATCATACAGGCAGAGGGAATTTCAAATAATGTCTCTTCTAAAAATGGCTTGAAATCTGATTGAAAACCCATTTGGAAAAGAGACTTGAAAATATTTGAACCTAGTACACCAGCTAAATTATCAAAATAGCACTAACAATTGGTTGCCTTGCATCCCAGTTAGTGAATAATATTCATGAATAACCTAATAGGTGTTAGTAGCTGGGTTAGGTGGGAGGGGAAAATGAGGAGAAATGAAGATGCATTGATTCCCCTGAAGCAATTGAGGATGTAATGTTTGGGTCACGGAGGTGATGCAAACGGAGTTCAGTGTCATTGAAGCCAAAACTGTGTCCCTCTGTCTTTCCAGACTGGACCTCGCTGGGCGGTGAGCAAAACAGTGTTAGTAAAATGAGTCTCACTTCTTGCGAAGCTCCTGCTATTGGCAACCCATTTGGTAGACTATCAAGTTGACCTCTACTGTATGCCACACTCAAAATTAATTCCAGATACATTAAAGATGTAACTAGAAAAACCCTACAAAACTATTAGAAAAAATATTAAAGCTAATTTTATTTTCTTGGGAAGGGGGATATGTAAGAAAGACATACATTCTAGAAACTAAGAAGGAAAAGGAGAAAGATCAGAGCTGATTACATGAATTTTAGATCTTCTGTATGACGAAGAACCAAAATTAAGAGATGAACGACACCGGGAAGAAATACATTTTAACGCATTTTACAGAAAAAAGTTTGATATCTGAAATACACAAAGGGTGTTTTCTAATCAATAAAAAGGCAGAGGAATGAAAACCCGGGTAGAGGACATATAAACATAAACATAAAAAGCCAATAAAAGTATGAAAAGACATGCAGTTTCATTAGGAATGAAGTATAGATAAAAATAATAATGAGAGAGAATCCTTGGCTTATCAGATTGGAAAAAAAAAGGAAACAGCTGAAAGATGGATAAGCCCAGGGCTGTCTTGGCCGAGGGAATTGCTCTGTGAAACACAGCTGGTGGGGGCACAGTTTGCCACCGTCTGGATAGCTCCCTGGCTCAATGCACCCCAGAGAGAAGCCTGTTGACCTCAGTACCTCGGTTTTCCCTCCCTTTTAAATGGGCACAGCAGTAAAGACTTCTTGTGTAGGAAGAGTGAAGAAGTTAGAAAGCAGAACTAAGGAATGATGACGCAACTACAAATGCGAAGATCACCAGCCATTCTGATCACGATGGGCACCTTGCCCCGAATGGCCCCCCACTCGGACACTCAGACACTCTAGCATCTCCCCCATCTCTAGCTGGTCTCAGCGGGGGCAAGATCCAGCAGGACCCCGTGAAGAGAGGAAAGCAAAGGGCTCCTCTGACAGACAGGGGCAGAGCGCAGGTGCACCGGCTTCCTCGCTCCCGTTGTGTCAAATGGCACATTAATAAGCGGGAAAGCGACTCAGGAAAGAATTTCTAGAAGGACAAAAACCTCATCAGGTGTGTCAGATGTATGACAGTCAGGAGCCACGTGGGGAAAGAAGCACATGCTGACTTAAGCGCGGAAGTATAGACGCTTTAATTAATCCGGGGTGAATTTAATTGCTTTAGTTAAGTGGAAATCGGGTTAAAAATGATGCCGAGCATGCTGGGGTGTGTTAAAAACATGACATATGAGTTGGATGAATCGATAAATTAAAAGTGCACAGATGTTTTAATTAAACCCAGGGAAGTTAACGAAGATCGCAAGAGACTTTTAAGCCTATGATTAATTCAATTCATTTAAAATACCTGTAGAGATATGGGGACGCCTCCATTTCGAGAGTTATAAAAGTTCTCAATCGATAAGTGCTTAAGCGGTTTTTAAAAAAGTCTTAAGGTGTTTTTCCTTGTGTGTGTGCGCGCGCATGTGACTGAACCGCATTAATTACATAATGAATATTTAAATTCTTCAGCGCATACAGCAAGCTTTTTCTGCAGCTCCAGTCCAGGCTGAAGTAGCTTTTCATTCTTATTGCGATTCAAGCATCGAGATGAGTTTGCAAATTATTGGTGTCCACACGCATGGAAGTTTCCGGAAGACATGGAGGGTCTGTTTATTCACTGCTGTTAGGCTGCCCGAATTTTGTTTTGTTTTTTTTTTACTCCTCACCTGAGGATATGTTTATTGATTTTAGAGAGAGAGGAAGAGAGAGGGAAACATCTATGTGAGAGGGAAACATCGATGGGAATCTACACACAGCCTTTTGGTGTACGGGAAGATGCTCCAACAGCTGAGCCACCCTGCCAGGGCCCCCTTCGCTTTTCCCCAGCGGTGTGACGACAGACACTTTATGCTCAGCCTTGATTTTTTAATCTTTCAAATGGGATGAGAATCCTGGGATTCCCACCCCACAGTGTTTTTCTGAGGATGAAATGAAGTAATGTCTGTCCAGTACTACGCACCGTGCCTGGCACACAGTGAGAAATCTATAGATAAGAGTCTATAGATAAGATTTTGCTATCAGTGTTGTTATTAGGGGGAAATTGTTCAACTCAGCCCATTTAAAGAGACAGGACAGGGCGGAGCACCCTTTTTCCCATCAACCGTTCAGCCGGCCTCCTCTCTAAGGACCCCTTTACTTCCCACATGAAGGTTTTCCTAAGGTACCCAACTCGGCGTGCAGGTCGAGGATGTGTGTGCCTGGGCGAGTCACTGCTTCCTAAGGCTGCTCTGCGACGTACCTAGTAGTTTAAAAAGGAAAACAAAGTTTCCACCCCCAGAAGCAATTCAACTTGGGGGAGGGCTGCCCGATTTAAGCCCTGGGAAGTGAGTTCTGTTTGGTAATGGGAGAAGCATGAGCCACGCCATCAGTGGCCAGGTTTTAGAGGTTGCAGGCCTGGGCCCGCATGGGGGCAGCAGATAAAGGGCCCTGTGACATGGGGGTGGCAGCAGGTCTCCATCTGGAGGTGCTTGAGGAGAGCAGTGACAGGTCCTGAGAGCCAGGGAGGATGCTGGAGGTGGAGGAATGCCATCTGGGGCCAAGTGGACAGGGCAGAGACTGTGAAGACAGAGCATAAATGGCAGAGCGTGTCGGAGGTCCGTGAAACAGGAGCTGGCAGACGACAGGATGTGGGAGGTGATGGGACATACCTGGCTGAGCGGGGTGAGGGGACAGAGGAGTTCAGAGCAGCAGGCTCTGAAGGTAGACAGGCCTCCTTTCAAATGCTGGCTCTGCACTTGCTACCTAGTAAACCCTAGTTTCCGCTCCTGAAAATGTTGTCTTGGGCTCCGACCTAAATCCTAGTGGGCGGCCACACAAAAACTGCCTGCAAAGCACATCTTCCTTCTGTCTCACATCCCCCGAGGTTAACCTCAGGGCTGGGCTGGCATCAGGGGTCCTGGCCAGAGGCCTGGTTTGAATCCTAACAAGACCACGTACTAGCTGAGGGATTTTTGTTGTTGTTAATCCTTACCCGAGGATATTTTTTCCATTGATTTTTAGGAAGAGTGGAAGAGAAGGGGAGAGGCAGAGAGACAGAAACATTGATGTGAGAGAGACACATCGACTGGTTGCCCCAACCTGGGTGGGAGCCTGCAACCAAGGTATGTGCCCTTGACCAGAACCCAGGACCCTTCAGTCCACAGGCTGAGGCTCTATCCAAGAAGCCAAAGGGCCAGGGCCAGCTGAGGGATCTTGAGCAAGTCACTGAACCTCTCTGTGCTTCACTGTCCAATCTATGAAAGGGGTAATAGCCATTCATAAAACAGGGCTATTGATGATTAAATGACAGGTATGCAGTTGCTTCGTACAGAGGCTGGCACACAGTAGGAACTCAATAAACGTCAGCAATGACGATGGTGATTATAATTTGAGTTGAGAGTTGGAGACCTAAGAAGGACTGAGTAGTGGGTACATCTGCAGGTTAAGAGGAGGAAAATGGAAGATCCCTGGTCTCTGTTTTCAAGACTCCACAGAAGCTGGGTAAGAGCCGAAACCAGCCTATAGGGGGAGTGAGAGGAAACTTTAGGTTCCCATGGTTGTGCCATTTCCAGGCCTCCCCCGACAGCTGCTCAGCAGCAGGAGTTGTCATTTCTAATAGCTACTCAATACGCAGTACCCAACGTGCACGGCTCTGGTGTGTTGAGTGTCTGCTGCTGGTTGCTCCCCCGACAGCTGCTCAGCAGCAGGAGTTGTCATTTCTAATAGCTACTCAATACGCAGTACCCAACATGCACGGCTCTCTCTGGTGTGTTGAGTGTCTGCTGCCGGTTGGGGCCTCAAGTTCAGAACCAAATAGACCAGCCAAGGAGCCAGTCAAAGCACAGTCCTCGGAGGCCCTGGATCTCTTGGGAAATGCAAGGCGGCTTTTCCAACCACCCAAGGAAGCAGCGTAAGTCAATGAAAGACCTTCTAGTAAAAGTAAAATAAAAAGGAATCATAATTAAAGAGCATCGAGCCCGCAACAAATAGCATTAAAGTAATGAGAAAGCCGTGCAAGGGGAATAGTAATAACCAGACACTGTAGACGAAACAATAACTGGAATAATAAGCACAATTATAGGAGGACAGGAGAGGCACAAGTTACCAGGAAAGAAAGGCCATTTTTCCTTCAGCTCCGAAACGGAACAGATTGCTCACTGCATTGCACCAGCTATGAAATTCTACAGGGAAAGACACTATTCCGTGTCGTTCCTTTACACGCTTTCTCCATGGGACTCTGTGCATTCCCTGATGCTCACTAGCTATTTTCTTAGATCCATACTTCATTGCTCCATAAACTTCCTCATCTTCTCCTTTATAATGACCACAGCACTCAAAGCCCACATCACAGCATTTTGGGTTGAACTTGGACTTCCCACTTGCTTATCCTGTGCCTTCACCAGCAGGGAGCTCTCGGGGGCAGGGCCATGGCCCTCCTGCTCACCATGGTCTTCCTGGCACTCGGCACAGAGCCTGGCTCATAGCAGGCACATATTAAGCATCTGTCAGATGCATGAGTAAGTTCAGTCCCTCCATGATTTGGAATAATGGGTAGGGACCCTCATGTATTCTTTCAATGGGAGGGTCAGGTGCATTTTGACTTCTGGGCTGCTCGGGACCCCCAGCTTGGTGGGTGCTGTGGAAGAAAGGCTTTGCAAATGCCTGCCGACTCCTCCGTTCACTGCAAGGAAGTCTGCAGGCGCCTGATGCAGACTGGCAGGTTCATAAGAAGACAGGGAGCTGCCGCCCGCACCGTGCATCCAAGGGCACGGGATGCGCAGCATGAGGTCAGGCGAGTAAATCCGCATTTCTGTCACTAGGACACATATCCCGTTGCTCAGATGTGACTGGGATCTCACTTGCTAACGTGGCAAATTCTCCCCTTGGCAGGAGGGCCTGAGTCTGCTGGTTGCCTGCAGCAGAAACTGGCAGAACTCGGGGCCTCCTGGCACAGCTGTCAGCGAAGGAGCAAAGGTGAAGGCGAATTTGTGAGGGAGGACCTTGGGCTCGGCCCTCCTGAGGGCTTTTATCCAGAAAGAAGGGGGATGATCGTGGGCCACTGCCAGGAGATGGCATCACCGTCCCGGGTCGCGGGAGACCCGAGACCAGCTGTCCTTCCTCCCTGCACTTGGTAGCACCATTACCTCACCCTGTCTGCTCCAGGTTACTTCCTGTTAACACTCAGGAGCTTCTTAGGCTCAAAAGTTGTTTGTGAGTGGCAGCCTATGACAGCCACCAATAACTGTGCTGGACCAAGGGGGTAGGGCCTCCAGCGTCTCTGCTTTATGTGCAAGGGGAAGGGGGGTGGGCACAGGGAAGGTACACACACATACATACTGACACTCACACACAACCACATTTTACATTTTTTTCTTATTAAAAATCAGAACTGCATCTTTGATAGGTTTCACTGAGGAGGGCGCGGCACCTCACTAAAAATGCATAACCTCCATCAAGTCACGAGAAACCATCAGGTAGACTACACTGGGGGACGTGCTGCAAAATACCTGACAGCACTCTTCAAAACGGTCAAGGTGATGGGTGGTACAGAAGACAGGAAAAGCCTGAGGAACCCTCAGAGAGGAGGGGACTCGGGAGACGTGACCAGAAAAGGCAGTGTGGGATCTGGGCTGGAATAAAAGAGCAAAACTGGAAAAAAAAGTCTGAAAATTAGTCAATAGCATTGCATCAATGTTAATTTCCTGGTCTCAATAATAGGACTACGGTAATTTAAAATGTTGACATTAGGGGTGAACCCTATATAGAAACTCTGTGTACTGTTTTTGCGATTTGTCCACAAGGCTAAAATGATTTCAAATATAAAAAGCTGTAATCATTGGGCCCAGCCTGCATGGTTCAGTGGGTGAGTGTCGACCTACGAACCAGGAAGTCACAGTTTGATTCCCGGTCAGGGAACATGCCTGGGTTGTAGGCTCGATCCCCAGTGTAGGGCATGCAGGAGGCAGCTGATTGATGATTTTTCTCTCATCACTGATGTTTCTATTTCTCTCTCCCTCTCCCTTCCTCTCGAAATCAATAAGAAAAAAAAAGATAACCCTAACCGGCTTGGCTCAGTGGACAGAGCGCCGGCCTGCGGACTGAAGAGTCCCAGGTTCGATTCCGGTCAAGGGCATGTACCTTGGTTGCAAGCACATCCCCAGTAGGGGGTGTGAAGGAGGCTCTGTAAAAAATTAATAAAATATATTTTAAAAAAAGATATATATACTAAAAATTTGTGCACTGGCGGGGAGAAGGGTGTCCCTCAGCCCGACCTATGCCCTCTCACAGTCTGGAACCCCTCAGGAGATAACCACCTGCTGGCTTAGGCCTGCTTCCTGGGTGGCAGATGGCAGGCCCGATCCCGTGATGCCTAACCACCGTTTATTTGTAATAAATAATTACACAATCTGAAAAAAAAAAAGACCCGGCTTCTGGGTCTTCTGTGGCTGCACATGGGCGCTGACCTGCGTCCCTGGGACCCAGATCTCCAGATCTGGTTCCTGGGGCCACAGGCCAGCGGCTTCTGCAGCTGCACACGGGGGCCTGGATGGCGGCTCATGCCAGTTCGTGCTGCCCTGCCTTGCCTGCAGTATGCAAATTTAATGGCCATCTTTATTGGGTTAATTTGCATACTCTTCTGATTGGCTGATGGGCGTAGCGAAGGTATGGTCAATTAGCATCTTTGTCTTTTATTAGTGTAGATGCTGTAAACATTGGGAAAGGTGGTTAAAATAGGATTTACTTGATGTTGATATAAAGAAGAAAAAGTATGTATCAAGTACTCTGCACAATGCCTGGAACATATTTAGTACTTAACAATGATTCTTATCTATAATAATAAAAGCATAATATGCTAATAAGACCGGATGTCCTTCTGGATGACATTCCAGACAAAGCTGGGGCTGTGAGGGAAGCCTGGGTCCTGGGTGTCTGCTGGTGGCCTGAGGGAAGCCCGGGTCCCGGGTGCCAGAGGGAAGCTGGTGACGGCAGCCGGGGGAAGGAAGGCCTACTCTTGCACGAATTTTGTGCATTGGGCCTCTAGTTTAGAAATAATCTGAAGTAGAGGCTTAACATAGCCGAGTAAGTCTGGCACTGATCATTCCATTCACCCACTAGAAGCAGGGTGTCCATTTTTACGGGGCTCTCACATTACCATACAGGTGTAGTTAGTGGGTGGTGTTACTTTTCAGGAGCGAGGACTCAGGAGATGAGGGGTTAGAGAAGCAAGGATGGCTTCCCAGTGCTCAGGTCCACTTTGGCATCCTCGATAGGAAATCAGTGTGAGAAGCTGACTTGGATTGAATGCTGCTGAAAAGGTTACAGGTGGGATTAACATTTCCTACCAATTACATTGATTCCAGTGTTCTTTAAAAAAATTTTGATTTGGACACTGTTCCTTTTTTTAAAAAAAATATTTTGATTGATTTCAGAGAGAGGAAGAGGGAGGGAGAGAGAGAAAAAGATTAATGAGAGAGGAACAATGATTGGCTGCCTCCTACATACCCCCTACTGGGGATCGAGCCCACCATCTGAGCATGTGCCCTGACCTGGAATTGAATCATGACCTCCCCCGGTCATCGGTCGACGCTCAACCACTGAACTACACTGGCGGGACTGAACATTGTTCCTTTTAAGGTAAAATTTCCCATGTCAACATGCTGAGCTGACTTTAAGAGCCTAGGGACCCTACCCATTCACGAATTTTGTGCACCGGGCCTCTAGTGTTAAATAAATCATAATACTGATGGCCCATGAATTTGGCAAAAAACATTAAGGTGGTCCATGAAAGAGCACAGTTCGGGCAAGAAGGGCTTGGAATAAAGAAGAAAGTGCTGTTAATGCAAGAGCCGAAACTGGGTCCATTTCAGAAATACCATGGAAGGAACATCTTTGGGGCACAGAGAGAGAAGCTTCCTCCTAACACCGTTCAGCCAAGGATAAAGGGGGAAACAAGGAGAAAGCAATTTTATTCTTTAAACGCTTCAATCTTGTCAACCGTATGCATCAACAGCGAAATTAAAATGTCCGAGTTCAAAGGCTGATTTCAGGAACAGCTTCCGAGGATGCAGGAGTAACTACTCTTAACAGCCACTCAATATTCATTTCGCAAGGATCAATTATACACCGCGGCTAATGCACACTCGGAGGGGCGCCCCGCCCCAGCACAGGTGGTGAATGCAAAACACACCGAGAGTCCTTTTAAGCAGCTAAATGCACACCCCATTACAGATCCATAATGCAGAGTGGCCGCTCGTCGGCAAATGGATTTAGAGCGGAGGGTTCTTAAATGGCCGGGGTACTTAGGCCTGAAAGGCCAGTTGCTGGATGTGCCGCCGGAACACACATGGTTTTGGGGATTAATAATGCATCGATGTGTGTCGGTGTTAATATACATTTACAGCTCACAGCCCGTGCAGCCGAGTGCTCGGCCCGTCTGCAGACACACGTAAAAGGACCGCTCTGTCCTTGCCCCCATCAATGCCTTCACTCCCAGGAAAATTAGATTATGCAAGAAGAGCCATTCAAATGATACTGAGGTTTTCTCTCCTGTAAAGCCTTCGCCAGGAAAAGCATTCAGCCCGGGGACGCGGCGCTCTGACCATCTTCCTCCATCAGGGCCCCTCGGAACCCGAGGTCCAGGCCCCACGGTCTGCGTGGGGATGTGTCCCCACGCCAATGGCCAGAGAGTGCTAAGGGGAAGAGCAGCCGAGAGAACCATCCGTGTCTTCGTGCTGTCTTTTCTTTTTGTATCTGACAAGTTAACCGAATCTTCTGCATTAATGGGTGCCATTTAGGAATGAGCCTTACACACATGCAACCAAATTCAGAACTTTAGGCACAAAAAAGGCCCATTTACTCATCAGTCATCGTTCAGCAAGTCCTCGAAATATCATGAGTACGTGAAATAGGATTTTCCCCTGCACCTGCGGCGAGCATGGGAAGAGGGGTGGCACCATGTAGCATTACCAGAACAGCTACTAATATATTGATAATTGCCTCGCTCTCAGAACCTCAAGGAAGGATGGTCTAACTGAAGAGCACATACAAACAACGAAAAGGTTATGTAAGTAAATATAATGTGCATGAATTAAAAGGCGGTAAACAATAAACCCTTTGAGGACTCACAATGCGTTCTGCTAAGGGCGTGGGGTGTGTCACACCATGCTCACAACGAACTCAGGAAGGGGCTCCCCACTTTTCCAGAGGAGGAAGTCAAGATGCAGAGATGTTTGATCACTTGCTCAAGGTCACGGAGATACTTAATGGCAGAGCAAGGGCTCAGGCCCTCTCCACTACTGCTTTTCAGACTGGGAGATGACCTATTGGTGGGTGGGGAATCAATATAATTGTAACCTGTGTTTAGAAAAAAATATTTGTATTGATTTCAGAGAGGAAGGGAGAGGGAGAGATAGAAACATCGATGATGAGAGAGAATCATTGATCGGTTGCCTCCTGCACACCCCTTACTGGGGATCAAGCCTGCAACCTGGGCATGTGCCCTGACCAGGAATCAAACCATGATCTCTGGTTTATAGGTTGATGTTCAACCACTGAGCCACACCAGCCCGGCTTAACCAGTATTTTTAAAAATAATAAAGTAGGGTAGGGTGGAAACGGGGACTTTGTAGTACTTTCAATAATACAGATGAAAACAAACAAAAGATAAACAAAAATTTAAAAAGTCAAATAAAAAAATGAAGTAGGTTAGAATAGAAGAGGAACAGAGTAAAGGCAAGTGTTGCTTTGTGAAAGTTTCCTTTCAATGTTTTGGTTGCATTTATCTCTAGCATATGCACACGTGGGTGCACCGTGTCTAAAAAGCGTGAGAAGCTCTGCTCTCTGCTACCCTTGTGTCTGATCGCGCCACTTGAAGGTCAAGCTCAAGGTCTCTTGCAAACAGGCATGCAGCCCCTAAACCCCCTGTTCCTATGAGAGTCATTTTCTTTCTTTTATTACCTTTCCCCCAAGAATCCCAGGGCCCCAGCAATCCTGTGCAAAGCAGCGCAGATAAATTAATAATACAATTTAAAACCGATTCCACCAAGATAAATAGCACTTCCTAGATTAAGAGCATAGCTGGCCAGAATGAATGAAATTTACTAACCCTGAGATGCTTAATCTTCCATTACATAGAAGCTAATGATTATAAGAAAGGAGTGATGGTAATTCACTTCTGCTTTTACAGGAAATCCAAGCATCTCATTTTCAGCAAATCTTTCTCCTCAGCACACCTTGGTGCCAAGGATAACTGCCCTGCTCCTATAGGTATACTGGCCAATTGTCATAAATCAAGCCCTACTCTTTGCCAAAGGGCTAGGACTTCTAGCACGCATGGGCTTACAAGACGTCCCAGTGGGATTTGGTGGGAGGCCACTTGGGTGCCCCTTCTCTCCTCCCCTCTCCTCCTCTCCTGTCCCCTCCCCTCTCCTCCGAGAAGCCTGCGTTCTGTTTTCCAACCATGGCAGGGAAATAGGGGTAAGTACCTTTGGCGCAGTCCGCTCCTAGGAATCCTGGGAAGCAGTGACACAGCCCAGACACGCATTCACCGTTCCCGTGGCAGTTACGTGGACAGTCCTGCACTGAATCTGAAAGAGAGAGAAGTTTAGCAGTTACCTTTTCCTCCATTTGCTGGTGAAGCAACTTAATAAGCAGCCACCTACCGTTTTAAAGACCAGTGACAGCGACCTCAGGGGACCAGTAGGGAGGAGCATCAGTGAGTGAAGGAAGAGAATAGGGGTTGGTGGGGACTAGGGCAACTTGGACAACGCATGGACGTAACCACCGCTGTCCATCTGATGGACCCAGGCAGGAATGTGGGGCTAATTTTGCTGCTGCTTTGGCTTTTTCAGAAGAAACTACTTATCTGAATATAAAACCTGAAATTCCCCATGTTTGAATATTAAGTTTTAAACACTCGGAGCCCTTCCTCCCCCAGCCTGTCATCCAGCCAATCTGAGAGCTGGACTGCCAGTGGGCATCACCTCAGGCATAGAGGGTGATTGTCCACATGACAGCAGTTGTTCCACACCTCAGGTTTGTAGAGTAAAAATATCCCCTGCTGTAAGGGATTTTCACAAGAAAAAACCTACCTATGTGAGATTGATCAATTCAGGCATGCTTTGGGGGTTCATTAAGTAGTAAGTTTTGGGTTATACAATAGTCCTTTTATGCCTAGCTTCTGTGGATCTTATTTTTCATGAAAATCAATTAGTTCCTGTTTGTTCTGACCTACACGGCCATCCGATTTCATGGTTTATCTTTCTATCTGTACTCTCAAGTAATACCTTCAAAGGGGTCATTTGGAACATTTTCACGTTGAGTTGGAGCTGTACAGAAATATACATCTTTTTTAAAGATTATTATTACCTCATTTTACTTTAAATTAAAATAATAGACGTCCAGGTTCCAAATTACTAAGATGACGAAACAAAGCATACAGGCCACTGTGCCCAAACGTTGACATGACGCAGCCCCTGGGGACATGGATCTGATGAAAGACCCTCAAGTCTAATTGTTCCTGTTGTTGCCTGGAAGGCAAAGCAGGTTTCTCCTTTAAACGGAAATTCCCATTTATTCCCACTCTGCCCTGGAAAACCAAACCATGCGGTAGGGCTTTCTACAGCGTCTCCCTTCTCAGCTGTTGTAGCCCCTGTGGCTCTGGTGGATTTTATCCTGGGTCCGATGGGAACAGACGAGAAGTTTTCAATGTCGGGAGGGCACCATCCAGCTTGTATTTTAAGAAGTCACTCCTGCAGCGGGGCAGGGATTGGTTCTCACGGCGTATCTGGGCCTCGGATGCTTTGGTGGAAATTGACATCGCTGAAGCCAAAGGACCCTTTTCTGAAACCAAACAACTTCAGAGGTAAAGCAGTGAAGGTCCAGGGAGCTCATGGCCACCACAGGCCCGTGCCAGTATCTGGGCCTCGGATGCTTTGGTGGAAATTGACATCACTGAAGCCAAAGGATGCTTTGGTGGAAATTGACATCACTGAAACCAAACAACTTCAGAGGTAAAGCAGTGAATGTCCAGGGAGCTCATGGCCACCACAGGCCCGTGCCTAAGGCCTGAGGTCTTGCACAGGCTCTCGCTGGGCTGCAAGGCCTACCTTGCCCTTTAACTGAGGCATGTACCCCTCAGTCCCAGTTTAGCAAACATTTAGCTCCTGAGCATCTTCCTTCCCACAGTCTGGGTTCTGAGTCTGCCCCAGTGTTTTCTAAATTCTTATAATTGCCTCTTTCCGTCCCTGTCTTTTCTCATTGAGCTCCCCGAGAAAGAGACCAGGTCGGAAGTGCTCACTCGGGTATCCTCCACGCTTGGTGCACAGTGGGTCCTTGGTAAACAGCAGTCAAAATGGGCGCGTGCATGCACGTGTGTGTGTGTGTGTGTGTGTGTATGCCACGCATGTGTGCACATAGGAGGGAAGAAGCATCCAAAAGAAGCAAAAACTTTAATAAAGAGTAGTCTTCATTTAATTTCCCAAGGTCATCTATCTCAAGCACTTCTCCAGCTTTTGAGCAAAAAACATTAAGGCTGAAATATAAAGGGAGTCCACCCTCTTCAGGCCCTTTTCTGCCCCAAAATTAAGGATAACTGCCGACATTATCAGCTTTCCTTTTTGTCCACTTGGTGTAGGTTTTTGGAGGAGACAATGGCAGGCAATGGGAGGAAGCCAGGGCAGTGGGATTTCACACGTGGCCGCAGCCTCCCCTAAACCCGCACTGCGAGAGTGTATCTCTTTGCTCCTGAGATGACACTCTCTTCTGATAGCAGGCCGCTTCTCTCCAAAATGCATCCCAAGACTTTCCCAAGTCAAAGGTATGTTTAGAGTGACCGCTGGTTGACACCGTATAACATTTTTCCTTCTGTTCCTATCACCAGACTTTCAGCGCTCCTGGCTGCTCTCGATGGAGAACATTCTCATAATAGATACGTGTGGGAGACCCTCTGAACCAAATAAAACACTGTTCTTTGCCCCGTATTGCGGGCCAATCACTATCATTGCTGTATTGAGGTGTCTGCCCAACTATTAGGCCGATTACCTTTGCCTTTCTCTCTCTTTGAGCTGCAGTCCAGATGGGAGAATGCCTCTGGGGAGAATTGCTATTCCCAGCTCTGATGGGCAGGCGGGTGAGGGTAATGGCGTGGGGGAAGGGCATCCCACTATGGCAATTGCCTGGGTCTATGTGGATAAAGGAGGTGGGGGGCAGAAGCTGTTATTAGATAATCTGACCCCCAGAAAACCTTCTGTGCAGGAGAAAGGGATTTCTTTGGCTGGAATTCAAAGCAATCCAGTGGTTAAGAGCACAGGCTCTGGAGAGTTCGAATCCTGACTCCACCTCTTACCAATTATGTGAGACCTTGAGCAAGCTGTTTAACTTCTCGGGGTCTTGGCAGTACCTCCCAATGGTGAGGCCATGGGCTGATGGAGACAGTCCCCACAAAGGGCCTAATCCAGGGGCTGGTACCCTGTGTGGTAGTTGTTTTTGTTATTAACCAAGTGCTTGTGGACTCCAACTAAGCGAGCTGCAGTGCGTGATTTGCGCTGCTATGCATGAGTTCAAACACAAGGTGTCAAAAGGGATATCATTTCTCCTCCTGTTCTTAAGCTAAAGGTTGCTTTTTTCAATCTCAACATCTCAAACTAGTTCGACATTGTTGCCGGCGTCTTCTTTTTTGAGCTGGTTTTCATCCTTTTGCATTTCCCCCCTTGGGTACCAAACCTGATGCTGAAATCTCCTGACTGTGGGCGACTTCTCCAGGGACTTTGGTCAGACGGAGTTTGTGATGTTACTTTAGGGCAGGGGTTGGCATAGTTTTTCTGGAATGGGACAGACAGTAAATATTTGGGCTTTGTGAGCCAAACTGTCACTGTTGCAACTACTCTGTCATTTTAGCGGCCACAGACAATATATAAACAGATGAACATGGCTGTGCTCCAATAAAACTTTATTTGTAAAAACAGGCCGTGGGCCAGGCTCAGCCTGTGGGCTCTGGTGTGCCAATCCCTGCTTTGGAGCATTTGGCTGCCCTGATGGGGCCAATCTTTCCTGAGCAGAGGGAATGAGGATGAATTTCAAGCCCATCTGATTTTGTGTCATTCTGATGAAGAATTTCAGATTTGATAACATAGATCTTTCAAGAATCAGGGAGGCCTTCCGAGAAATCCTGAGGCCGGTAGAGCAGTTCTTCAAATGCAGTCAACAGAGAAACAGCTGTATAAGGCCCCACCATCAGCTCTCATATAGGGACTACCAGCTCCATCCCTGGTGTGTTCCATACATGATGTCACATCATCTACCCTTTAGGGACTTGCTCACTACCTTCCCACAAATTAAACTGAGGCTCAGGAGGTAAGTGACTTTTCTAGGGAGATTGTGGGAAAGACAAGCTGGGATTTAATCCTGGATGGACCAGATCTTTCCTCATGAAACCACCTTATCCAGGCGTCTCCAGTGACCCTTGAGATCCGCAACCAGATGCTGTTGGGACAACAAGGTGCTGCAGAAAGGCAAAGGGCAAAGCCCAGAAGCCCATGCTGTTTCTACCATTTTCACATCCTGGGACCTTGAGGGACTCAGTAGTCTGAACCTCAGTTTATTCCTCTGTGGAATGGGTCTACAACCTGCTCCGATTCAGCAAGTTCCTATCCAGGACCACTTATTATCATTAGTAAAATATTAAAATCTAATGACAAAATAAATTTCATGAAAATATCTGTAGCTTATTTGATTGTTAAAATTCTTATGGTTTGCTCTAGAAAACTTCATGAAATCTTCTCAAACTCAGGGCTCTTGTAGGGTTTGTATGCACATATAAGAAGAAAATTTGGATAAAATCTTAAACCTCAGTTTATTCCTCTGTGGAATGGGTCTACAACCTGCTCCGATTCAGCAAGTTCCTATCCAGGACCACTTATTATCATTAGTAAAATATTAAAATCTAATGACAAAATAAATTTCATGAAAATATCTGTAGCTTATTTGATTGTTAAAATTCTTATGGTTTTTTCTAGAAAACTTATGAAATCTCAAACTAATGGCTCTTGTAGGGCTTGTATGCACATATAAGAAGAAAATTTGGATAAAATCTTAGCTTTTCCTTTGATAGCTAATCAAAAGCAGGGCTAAAACAAGCCCCAAATGACAAGTACTTAATTAAAGCATTTTGATATTTACCTACTTGGAAACAAAGTTATGATTTTTTTTCTTATATCTGTCTTTTTCCTGATTTATTTTTGAGTTTTTTTAAGCTTTGTGTTTTGAGCTTTCTTTGATTTCTTTTTAATCCTCGTTCGACGTTGTTGCCGGCGTCTTCTTTTTTGAGCTGGTTTTCATCCTTTTGCATTTCCCCCCTTGGGTACCAAACCTGATGCTGAAATCTCCTGACTGTGGGCGACTTCTCCGGGGACTTTGGTCAGACGGAGTTTGTGATGTTACTTTAGGGCAGGGGTTGGCATAGTTTTTCTGGAATGGGACAGACAGTAAATATTTGGGCTTTGTGAGCCAAACTGTCACTGTTGCAACTACTCTGTCATTTTAGCGGCCACAGACAATATATAAACAGATGAACATGGCTGTGCTCCAATAAAACTTTATTTGTAAAAACAGGCCGTGGGCCAGGCTCAGCCTGTGGGCTCTGGTGTGCCAATCCCTGCTTTGGAGCATTTGGCTGCCCTGATGGGGCCAATCTTTCCTGAGCAGAGGGAATGAGGATGAATTTCAAGCCCATCTGATTTTGTGTCATTCTGATGAAGAATTTCAGATTTGATAACATAGATCTTTCAAGAATCAGGGAGGCCCTCCGAGAAATCCTGAGGCTGGTAGAGCAGTTCTTCAAATGCAGTCAATAGAGAAACAGCTGTATAAGGCCCCACCATCAGCTCTCATATAGGGACTACCAGCTCCATCCTTGGTGTGTTCCATACATGATGTCACATCATCTACCCTTTAGGGACTTACTACCTTCCCACAAATTAAACTGAGGCTCAGGAGGTAAGTGACTTTTCTAGGGAGATTGTGGGAAAGACAAGCTGGGATTTAATCCTGGATGGACCAGATCTTTTCTCATGAAACCACCTTATCCAGGCGTCTCCAGTGACCCTTGAGATCCGCAACCAGATGCTGTTGGGACAACAAGGTGCTGCAGAAAGGCAAAGGGCAAAGCCCAGAAGCCCATGCTGTTTCTACCATTTTCACATCCTGGGACCTTGAGGGACTTAGTCTGAACCTCAGTTTATTCCTCTGTGGGATGAGTCTACAACCTGCTCTGATTCAGCAAGTTCCTACCTAGGACCACTTATTATCATTAGTAAAAAGATTAAAATCTAATGAGAAAATAAATTTCATGAAAATATCTGTAGCTTATTTGATTGTTAAAATTCTTATGGTTTGCTCTAGAAAACTTCATGAAATCTTCTCAAACTCAGGGCTCTTGTAGGGTTTGTATGCACATATAAGAAGAAAATTTGGATAAAATCTTAGCCTTTCCTTTGATAGCTAATCAAAAGCAGGGCTAAAACAAGCCCCAAATGAAAAGTACTTAATTAAAGCATTTTGATATTTACCTCCTTGGGAACAAAGTTATGATTTTTTTTCTTATATCTCTTTTTCCTGATTTATTTTTGAGTTTTTTTAAGCTTTGTGTTTTGAGCTTTCCTTGATTTCTTTTTAATTCTCCCCCGAGGATTTTTTTTTTTTTTACTTTAGGGAGAGGGAGTGGAGGGAGGGAGAGAGAGAGAAGAGGAGAGAGGGAGGGGGAGAGAGAGAGATGCATTGATGTGAGACAGAAACATTGATCGGTTCCACCCTCTCCCCTGCATGCTCCCTGATTGGGGATTGAACCTGCAACCCTGGGTATGTGCCCTGACCAGGAGTTGAACCTGTATTCTTCTGGTGCACAGATGGCACTCCAACCGACCAAGCTACCCAGCCAGGGCAAGTTTTCCTCGATTTTTAAGAGAAAGTGAGCAGACGTGGTCAATATTTAATATCTCTATCACATGTTTGAGATTTATATGTTTATCTTATTTAATCCTCACAACAGCCCTGTGAGGCGGGCTCTAGAGGTTCCGTTCCACATGAGGAAACTGAGGCTTCCAGCAGTCCAGTGACCTGCCTGTTTTGTGTGGCCAGGACCTGGGTCAGGTGGTCTGACCCAAGGCCTTCACCACACTGAATCCTTGGGACTCATGGTGAATCTCGCATGATTTAGGCAAGATTCCTATTTTATTCCTATTTTAGTCAGGGCTTATTTGAGGTGGGTGATATTCTGAGGCTCATGAGGAAACTGAGGCTTCCAGCAGTCCAGTGACCTGCCTGTTTTGTGTGGCCAGGACCTGGGTCAGGTGGTCTGACCCAAGGCCTTTACCACACTGAATCCTTGGGACTCATGGTGAATCTCGCATGATTTAGGCGAGATTCCTATTTTATTCCTATTTTAGTCAGGGCTCATTTGAGGTGGGTGATATTCTGAGGCTTACTAGTATATCAAGGATTCTGCTTTGGTCCTCCACTCAGTAGGAACCACCTTGGGAGATGTGTCCTTTATAGAGAAGCCCAAAACTTGCCCTCCTCTCCTCTGTGGCACGTCACCTCAGAGAGGCCTGACCTACCTAAGACGACAGTGTTGAAGGAAACCATCTCTTTGTCTTTGCCATCATTGTAGAAGGCCAGGTGCCACAGGCCCACGTCCAGGTACTGCACAAACACGGCCTCGTTTTGAACCAGGGTCTGTATGCTCCGGCGTTCCCTGGGCGATTCGACCACACTCCACTTCTCCTTCCCATCCAGGCGCTCCATGAAGTCATACTAGGAGAAGAAGAGAGCGATACGTGAGACACTCGGTGCAGACCCAATCCTGTGACCCCCATCCTTCCCTCCCCATGAGTTATCGGAGACATACTTTCCAGTACATTTTACTATGAGCTCCTCCAGTAAAATGAGAGTCACAAATGTTGCAGTAACAGTTGCTGTTTACTATGCTTATAATTACTGCTAATAGTTTTATTACTAATGGTCACAATCTCTTTTCTACAGTTTTAAAATCCCAAAAGCTTTAAAACCCAAAGTTTTGATTTCTTCTTCATTTTTGTCATCTTCTTTCTCCACCCCCTCCCTGTTCTCCAGCTCTTTCTCCATCTGCAAACCTGGGAAAATCATAGTACTGACATTATAGGGTTGTTGTGAGGAATAAAATAATAAATATATTTTTATTGATATCAGAGAGAGGAAGGAAAGGGAGAGAGAGATCAGAGCATCAATGATGAGAGAGAATCATTGATTGGCTGCTTCCTGCATGCCCCCTACTAGGGATTGAGCCTGCAACCTGGGCATGTTCCCTGACTGGGAATCAAACCATTACCTCCTGGCTCATAGGTCAATGCTCAACCACTGAACAACACAGGCTGGGCAGAAAAAGATAATAATTAGAACAGTGCCTGGCACAGAGGAAACACAAAATACATGTTAGAATCTCTCATCATCATCCAATTCAATTCTTGAAAAAATCCTATAAGGTAGATGCTATTTCTATCTTCTTTTACAGCCAAGATAACTGAGGTTCAGAGAAGCCATGCAACTTGTTAGAAGTCACACAGCAACTGAGTGGCCAAGCAAAAATTTGGACCCAGAACTGTTTAGCTGCAATAACGATGCCCTCACAGTGCCTGGCCTCGGAAAACCCAGCAATTAAATAGTAAGCTCTGTTTTAATGGAAACTAGGTTCAGAACTGGAAGTCATCAGTGACAGAGGGAGTGGTCAGCAAAAGCTATCAGGATGGGGGGATGGGGACAGCAAGTGTGACTCACGAGAGGCCTGTCTTAGAGAACAGTGATGGGCAAGTGGGAGCCACTGAAGGCCCTTGAGCAGTGACTGAAGCCATAAAAGGAATGTTTTGAAGCATTCACATGTAGAGTCAGGATATGAGATGTTCTAGAGGGAGAATGAAATGAATCAGGGAGACCAGTTAGGAAGGAATAACAGAAACAGGTGACATGAGTCTTAAATAGGATAGTGCTTAGGAAGAGGGGACAACTTTGAAGGCACATTTCTAAGGCAGAGAGGACAGTGTCTGAGCGTGGGCTGGGCAGAGAGGATGAAGGAAAAGGTGAAGAGGACACGGTGTTTCTTTTTTGTTGACAAGGAAATCGGTAAGACCGGGGTAGAAATGGGCTCATCTTGTGAACTCTTTCAAAATCGCTGCAACCAAAAAGTCATTTAAATACACAGCGACTCTCAGAAGACAAACTGTAGATCTTTAGTAGATAAAAACCACCATGGTGAGATTAAGCTCCGTCTCACCACTTTCCCTCCATAAAAGGTTTTTTGTAGGTTACAGACATCAACTGGAACCCCTTCTACAAACTTCATAGAACAAAACTCCAGGCATCTACTAATGTGACTTCCCTGTTATCAGAATTGCTGGCTTTTCCCATCTTGAAATGTGATCACTGAAAAGAAAAGAGTCTATAATCCTAAGTACAAAGGTTTTGCCATCAGGCAAACCAGGGTTTTGAATTCTGACTCTGCCATCTGCTGCCGTTTGAAGTTGGGCAAACCTACTTTTACCTTCTTCCTGGTTTGCTTGCGAGGGAACACTAACACCCACCTTTCTGGGTTGCTATAAGGATGGCATGAGGTAATGCTTAGGGCAGTGCCTGGACAATAATAACCATTTAATTAAGTACTTCGTGATTGTGAGTCACTTACTTGCAAATCATAATAATAGAAAAGAAGCTCATGATCTTCGTTTTTGACACCTGGGGGGTTGGATAGTCATTGCTTGGGGAGTGGAAATTTCCTCCGTTTCGCAGGAAACGGGTGTTTGTATTTAGCTTCCCTCAAACCCATATCCCATTGGTCATAGCTGTCTTTAAGGGACAAAATAAATGATGTGAAGTGATATGACAAAGCAATGCTGCTTTCGGAGGCCTTTGTAACCAAAACATTTGTTCCTTAGCAACCTCGTCAATGTCCAGCTACCAGGACCCATGCCCACAAATTGCTGTCAGCCAGAGGAATGAGCAGAACTGCCTTGGCGCCGAGGTGAGAAGAAAATACTTCATCTGGGGGCCAGGATATCACCCCCATGAGGAAACGCTGGGGGAAGGTGATTTCGTGTGTGGGCCGTTGCTCATTATTAATTTGGGCATTCGTCATCTCTTTTGGGACTGGCTGACTGGCCAAGGGGCACAGAAATGGCTTAGGGCTCACGGCAGTGCTCGCTGTCCCACCAATCCAATTACCCCAGGAAGGCATTTGTCAGAGGAGAGAGAAGACATTTATTCTGGCTGGTCCCTCAGCATCCTGCTACAGAAGCATGGAGGGCAGTTTTCATTTAAGGAAGGATCCACGAGCCGGTGGCTCTCGCACAGAGCATGGGCTGTGATGATACAGTGGCTGCTGCGTCCCCAGCCTGTGTCCCTTTATTGTGCTTAATTTTTTTCAAAGCACTTCTCACCCTCTAAACTGATATAATTTGCTGTTATGTCTACTGTCAGTCTACTCAGAAGAATGCAAACTCCAGGAGGGCAGGGATTGGGTCTGAGTAGTTAAGAGTGGGGACTTCGGAGCTAGGCTGCCTGGGTTAGAATCCGAGCTCTGCCAGTGACTTCTGTGACACTTGCCCAAGCCCTTTAAATTCTCTGCGCCTCAGTCTCCTTACCTTTAATATGGGGCTAATAATAGTGTCTATATCAAACCACAGCTAAGCATGCCTTAAAAGTTTCTGCTATCATGATTATAATTCACTGCTGTATCTAATGGATCTCCAGTGGAGTCTAATGAATAAATATTTGTTAAATATCAAACAAATAAAACACTGAATTTGTCAACGAGTTCCACTGAAAAGAAACTAAGTTGGAATGTATTCAATAATAAAGACTTGTTCTTTAATTTTCTAGTTTCTCATGGGCTTTCTTGAATGGGAGAGAAAAGGGTAGTGTTATAGTCAGCAACCCAGGACCACGCACCACTCAGTGCAGAACATGCCTATGGTGGGACACCGTGGCCCAAGGTGTTTGTGTATTCATATATATCATCACAATTTGAGAGGTGACTTCATAAGGCTGTTACAACCTCATTTTTACAGTTCCCAATAGGATGATGGACAATGCGGGCTTTCTTCCTTTGGGATCTCTTGGCTTGTTTCCTTGTCTTCCTTCCCTTCCTCCTTTGACTCTGTTCCTTAGTGACCACTGTGGCAGTGATTGCCGGTCGTTGTCCATATCCGGTCTGGCTCCTTTCCAGCCTCCTTGCCACCAGATGGAAGGATGTGACGGTGCTCCAGTTAATGGGACGTGAGCTGTGGGATGTACTCAGTTCAACATCCATGCAGTCCCCTACGGACACTCTTAAAGCCCAAGATGTGGGCGCCACAAGACAGGAGTGGCCTGGACCCTAGAATCAACACTTGGAGGAGAGCCCAAAATTGTAACACAAGTGAGCAAGGACCACTTATTAAATTAAGCCACTGGAATGTTGAGGCTTATTTGTTATTTCAGCAGAGCCTTCCCGGATATTGACCTCATGCTTCTCTTCCTTCCCAGCTCACTCCCCGAGATGGTAGTCAGTCCCAGCATCGAATCCATGTCTTAGGGGGTGGTAAGAGAACCCCCAGGAAGGAATGGCAGCATCCTCTGTTGGAAAAGTTCCAACCTATTATGGGTGGGGAGTCGAGTTCACCCAGTTCACCCAGGCGTGTCCCAGTTTACACCTCCTGTTCCTTCTTTCCCTCTAGAGCAGCGGTTCTCAACCTGTGGGTCGCGACCCCTTTGGCGGTTGAACGACCCTTTCACAGGGGTCGCCTAAGACCATCCTGCATATCAGATATTTACATTACAATTCATAACAGTAGCAACATTACAGTTATGAAGTAGCAACGAAAATAATTTTATGGTTGGGTCATAACATGAGGAACTGTATTTAAAGGGCCAGAAGGTTGAGAACCACTGCTCTAGAAAGTGTGCTGGTTTGGAATCTATAGTTACTCTATTCGTAGGTTAACACGTACCAACCAGCATCACATAGCATCAGTCACAGCTGCTGTAACCTGAGGAAGGGCTGGAGGCTAGAAACACAAGGAGGATCAGCCTAGCCAAACACAGAGAGGACCTTCCAGGGCGGGGGAGCAGGAACGCAGTGAGAAGCTGGTTAGCGCTGAGGCCATCTGGTCCGGGGGAGTCTCAGCTCGCCCCGATGCCTAGACGGTGGCCTGGCCAGCTTGCTTGGCGGCCTGGAGACACTCAAAGGAGGCCATTTTCCAAAAGCTCAGGCCCTGGCCAGAGTTCCTTCTCTATGTCCCTGCACTAGGGATTGATTGCTCGGGCTTAGTACCAGGGACATCTGTCACCTCTGCTTCAGAGACCCATCAGGCTCAGTCCTGGATATGGGATGCTCAGGGGACCGGGCTGTGCTTGGTTGACTAAGAAGGTTGCTCCACAGCACATTCTGCCTCATAGATGCACAGAAGCCCTGGATGAGGATTAGGGGCCCGTGATCAAATCCCAGTAAGGGGGGTATGTGCACACGGGCTGGCTGCAGGAGGAGGTCTGTCTCCCAAGGCAGCTTGTCTCTCTTGACTTGGCACTAAAGCACAGAACCCCAAATAAACACCCCTTCCCCCCAAAGTTCTCTCGTTTTCCTTGGCCTTCGTTGGCATGCAATTCAAGGGCTGTGCCTTTGAGTCATCAGTCATACCCCAAAGTGACATGAAAATGCAACTTTTACGAGCGCTTGAGAGTCAGAGAAATAAACCACAGCAAATATTTGATCCAATTATAACCCTCCCCGCTCTCCTTCTGGGCAGAGAGCGAGGAGGAATGGTAATTAAGGTAACTGAGTGGCTTCCAGAGGAGCTGGAAGAGAGCAGAGGAGGTTGGACCGCGGAGTGGGCCTGTCACTGTCCCAGAAGCGAAGGCACCCACAGGCAGGGCGGGTGCAGCAGAGATGCTTCTGGAAGCCACTCGGATACACACCTGCCAAGGAGGGCAAGGTTAAGGACAGACTCATGCCCTTCAGGAAGATGTTATTCCTGCGCCCAGGACCCCGAGAGAGGGGAAAAATAGCTCGACTGCTATCTGGACCATCTGCTGGTGAGGGTCAACGTGGATGGGAGAAGAATGAATGCTGACATTTCCCACCGATGTTGTATGTGGATTCTACCTCAGATGGCAGGGCACGCTCGGCTGTGGGTAGGTTTGCAGGGAAGCAGCGTGTGTGAGCGAGGGCTACTTGAAGCCACATTGCCATGGGGTTTCTTCGCATCCAGTGCCGACCGGCAGTGGTGGGTCACTCGTGAGGGCCCACGAACTTCCTTCTGCCTCCAGCCAGGCCCGTGGCAAAGTGCGCCCGGCTTATTCCTCATTAAAGCTCAGCATGATTTCTGTCTCTCCTTCAAAGAGGCTGAGTGCTAAGGGAAGCATGGAAGGATGACAAGGCAGAGACGTACCCAGTGGGGGCTGGCTTCCCTTAGCGTGGCCCCACCTGCCTTTTTCAGGATTTGACGCTCAGTTCTACCTACGAGTCACTTCATGCGATGCCGACTGGCCCAGCTGCAGGCACTGCCAGGGCCACTCACTCCTCTACCAGCCACGAGGGCCCCTAGGCTGAGAGGACACAGTATCTGTGTTTGTAGATTGTGACAACTCATGTGTCAGGCTCCACAGACAAGCATCAAGTAGATGAAGACAGAGAGGATCCAAACACAGCACCTTAAAATAAGGAGCAAAGAGGAAGACAGCTACATGATGGGATTCTCCTTTAAAAAAATTTTTTTAAATTGATTTTAGAGAGAAGAAGGGAAATGGATGGAGAGATAGAAACACTGATGAGAGAGAAACATCAATCAGCTGCCTCCTGCCGGTCCCCTACTGGGGATTGAGCCTCCAACCGGGGCATGTGCCCTGCCCAGGAATCGAACTGTGACCTCTTGGTTCATGGGCCCACGCTCAACCACTGAGCAACACCAGGCAGGCCATGATGGAATTCTTGATTCTTTTATCACATGACCTCTTGCAGCAGTAGAAAAAGTAATCATCAAAAGTAAGAAAACATTATTATTTTTTTCTGGGCACCTGCTATGTGTCAGGTATAATGGCAAATGCTGACATGTTATCTCACTTCATCCTCCCAGAAATGCTATTCTCATGCCCATTTCTCTGGAGAACAGTGGCTGTAGAGATGTTAAGTAGCACAGCCAGTGTCATTGACCACGGTTGGTGGCCAAGCGAGGACTTGCACTTGGACTCACTCAAGTTTTCCAAGAACCTGGCTGTAGCTGCCAGCATCTCTGGCGGCTGGCCTGGTGTGGAGGTGTCCTCAGATGCCTCTGAGCAGAGACAGGGGAGGAAGGCAGAGCTGAGAAGTGTGAGGGTCAGACTTTAGCAGAAGCGGATGGGGCACCTGAGGACCGGGAGACACCCCAGTGAAGAAGAAAAAAAAGCATTCCAGGAAAGGTCTGGGTGGCTTTGCTGGGTGTTGGCTGTTCCTTTTGCCAACCTCCTAACTCCTCCTGGTGTTCCAGCCACACTGCTCTTACCTCTCTTCCAGGAACATGCAAAGCCCATCGGCCTCAGGGCCTTTGCACAAGCGAATGCCTCTTGCCTGGCCTGTTCTTCCTCCCCATCTTCATACAGCGGCCTGCTTCTTGCCAGTCCTGACCTGCCTAAACATCACGACCTCAGAAAGGACATCCCTGGCCACCCGTTCTAAACACCTCTATCACTTCTCCTTTTCCCATTCTCAGTCAAATCTCATCCTTCTCCAAAAAAAGTCATTTATCTCCTAAGTTACAGTCCATATCCCTCTTCTTGGATGAATGAAAAACATTTAGGCCCAAAGGAAATAACACCCAAAGAGAAGTCTATACCATTATAGCGGAGTTTTGGTGATACAACTACCGAGAGGACATGACCTCTTTAGGAAATGCTTTTAGGAGATTTCAGTAAATACTGTGCAGTTTTCCTGTATTTTTGTTTACTAGTTGCTCAGATGACACAATGAGGTAACATTTAATAATAAGCCCAGGGCACTGTTCTAAGTGATTCACGTGTGCTCCCTTCTCTAATGCTTACAATAGCCCCACTGAATATGCATCATTATCCCCACTTTGCATATGAGGAAGCTGAGACAGGACAGGGTTGAATCCAAGTTCAAGGTCTCGCTTGGCCACCAACTGTGGTCCATGGCACTGGCTATGCTACTTAACGACTCTAGCAGCCATTGTTCTCTCCAGAGAAATGGGGATTAGAATGAAGTGAGATAACATATGTCAGGAGTTGGTCAGTGGTGGCACTGGGTAACACCTCCCTCAGGAAGCCGTCCTAAGATCCCACACAAGTTAGGCCCGGTGACCTATTTTTATGCTCTTAAACCTCCTGTACCCAACTCTTTAGTAACAGTAATAGCTAACAAGTGATGCCTTAATTGTGCCCCAACAGGAACAACCTCTGTAGATGATACATGCTTTGGCTCCAAGAAATGTACAATAACACAGAGCTAGCATGCTGTCCACCTTCTCCCATCCCACAAGAGCTGTGCTGGGGCTGGGCATGGCTGGATGCATTGTGCCTGGTGCCCTAGCAGAGGTCCCCCAATCCCTGCCACCTCCTACATTTATAAAAGGATGGAGAGGAGACAGGAATCTCTGGGCTGAGTCAAAAGCCCCCGATCTTCGTGATCTGGATTAGAGTCTTCAGGAGGACCAGCTGAAAGTCAGTCTTCCTTTCACCACTGGTTTCAGCCCGAGGCCTTGCCTTCTCCCCGAAGAGACCGCGGGTTGCTAGGTTACCTGTGAGTGAGCTGTAAGGGCTGTGAACCAGTCAGATTGATTGACTGATCTCCATAGGGTGCTTTCTATTTGCTGGGCATTATCTCATTTATTCTCACAACAACCTGATGGGCTGTGGTCCTTATTTTACGGATGGCAAAACTGAATGCGGAGACTCATCACAGACATACAAGGTAGCACAGATAAGATTCAAATTCAGCCCAGGCTTATTCGAGAGCTAGCTCTTATCTTCCTCCCAATACTGCATCTCACGGCCCAACGATACTGCTGCCATCCTCACTCCACTCACCAGGTCCGCATCTCCTCAAAGGCAGAGCTGATGGCTTTCATCTCTGCATCCTTCTTCAATGAATATTTGTTGCGTGCATGCATGGACTGATTTTATATTTCATCTTCCCACAAGGCCATGCCCCCATCACACTACCTTTTGATCCAAGCCAGGAGAAGAGTGGAAGGTATTGCTCTGAAGACCAAGTGAGAAACAGTGTAGGGATCCTGGTGAACATCTCAAGGCTGTTCCAAGATGTACCGAAGCTCTACTACGAGGCCAGAAGAATGGAGGTCTTACCTCTCAGTGCCTCGCCGATGTGATTTCTTATTTACTGCATGTTCTCATCTTTGTCTTTAGCCAATGGCTTATCCAAAAGGTCATGTTTGGCTCCTCGCCCTCCCAAGGTCAACAGGAGGGTCTTATTGTGGGCTGGTTGTGAACATGAATCAAATGTATCCTTGAGGAGAGGGAGCAAATGGGGAATGTGTCCAGTCGATGAATGATTTCCTGAGGACTACAGAGGGACAGATCCCAGGCACCGGTTGGTTTCTCCCAAAGCCTGGCCTGACCTTTCATCAGACAACAGTGCGACCTTGGGCAAGTTATGTCAACTCCCTGAGTCTCTGCTCTCTCATCCTCAGGATGAGGATAAGAGAATTACCCACCTCTGAGGGTCATGGTGAGTCTGGCCCAGCTCATGGTAAGCATGCTCACTGTGAGCTATTCTTATGGGTATTATTATTATTGATATAAAAGCTTGACATATTGTAACTCCTTTGAGCTAGCAATTTCATTCTTAAGAATTCATCATAAGGAAATTATTTAAAAATACACAAAAGTATACCTGCAAGGATGTTTACTGTAGAATGATTACAGTGTTGATAAGAGTTGGTTAAAAAAATTTAAATCTACACAATGAATTATTTTTGAGGCATTTAAAATGAGTTCCTGGAAGAATACTCAGATTTAAAAAGATGTCCCCTCTCTATTATTAAGCAGGATAAAAACAGTGCCCATGATATGATCCTGTATTTATAAAAATGATTGCAATATGTGAACAGAAAACTGGAAAATATACTAAATATGTTAATGCTTTCTATTTTTCCTAACATCACCATATATTGCTTTTATGAGAAAAACACAAATAAAAGTTACCTTAAAAAACACAATTGAAATTTGTTTTGTTTTGTTTTGTTTGGGGGCTTGTGGGGCTCGCATTATGGATGCTTTGAAAAACATGCAAATAATAGCTTATATCATTTCTGCATGCCAGCATGGTTCTTAGTGCTTTATACAGATGACTTCATTTACATCTTACTGCAATGCTGTGAATGTATAATTGTATTATCCCCATTTTACAGCTGAGGTAACTGAGGCCCAGAGAGGCTGCCTGACTTGTCCAAGGTCACACAGCTTGGAGGTACTGGAAGTTGAAATTCGAGGCCAGACAGTCTGGACTGGCCCACACTCTTATGTCTAAGCTTGTTTGTATCTGAAGAGCAGCACAGGCATTCCACAGAATGTTTATTTAAACTTTATCTCATTTTGTATATTTATATATCTTAAAAATATATTTAAATCTCCACACTGACTTGGTATGTACAATAAAATCTAGTTATCTGAGGATATTTGGAATTAGTATAAAGGACACCTAAAATGAATTTTTTTTAACCAATGAGAAAATGATTGATGAGGACTTTATCTCGAAAAATAGAACTAATTATGAAACTTAAAAAAAATCTCATATTTAGGAAAATTCAGGCTATATCTGCAACTACACTCCAATTGTCAGAGCAAAAACCGAGTTTTCATACACTTACAGAAATGTGACACCCAACATTTCATTGTCTCTCAGCTTCATCGATTGCAAAACACATCCTGTTTTCAGAGATGTCAGAAGACCAGCCTCACGCGCACTCACACGCATCTCAGAATCGATGAACCACTCGAGAACAATACAGCATCCCTCCAGCTTGACGGGCCCAACACACTCAGAAGTCCGTCTGTAAGCATATTGGATGCTTTCCTCAAACTTTCCATGGCTGCTCTTTACCTGATCACAATCTCCCCCTTGGAGGTGCCTCCTGTCACCTCGGTTCCTTCCCTCCGTTGCAGTATTTAACGGTGCTTCCTCGGCCAGACCCACATTCACCCAGGCTCCCCCTGGCCCCTTAAGGCAGACCCCAGACCTCCAGCATCCCTTACACGGGACTGCAATTCCCGTTTGGGGCCCGAGTGGCCATTGTACTTCATCAGTGACCATGTCTACGCTGCACTGAGGACGCTCCTGGGAACACCACCCACAGAGAGGAGACAAAAGACGCGTCTGACTGCCATGTCCACTACACACCAGCTCTGTGACCCTAAACTGTCTCAGTTCTTTCCTGTGTCAAGTGGGGCTGCCTCCCTCCCAGGGCTGTTGTGAGGATCAGCTAAGGTTACTCGTGTGAGAACAGTCCTCAGCACGTTGGAGCCCTCCAGCAATGCTGCCTGTGATCACCATGGCTAGTGCCACCTGGGGCGGGACCTCTGCCTGGAGAGCATCTCCTATGAGTGATCAGATGATGAATGGGCATTTGTGACTTACAATAACTTTTGCTTCCCTAGAGAACAGCCTTCCTGAGAGGGGCTTCCGTGAACATTTCACAGCCAGTACTTGCTGTGAAGATCCTGGAGTAACCCTTTTCCTAACATTTTCTAATGCGGGTTTGAACTCCGTTAACTCTGATACGTATTAGGAAGTTTCAAGCACTGGTCTCGGAACGCTCTCGGATGTGTATCTGCTCAGAGTTGTATAAGCACCTGCTCTGGTGAATCCTGTTCAACCAAGTGCCAGGCAGGGCAGGGGTACAAGGTCATGCCAGGAGGTTAAGCCAGTCATGCAATTTCCAGTGAACATGTGACATGTCCCATTATGACAATTTTTAAAAATAAAGGGTTTCAAAGCTGATTTTAGAAAAGTTTGGGGGTGCAACTTCTCTACTTGTGTATCTAAGGCCAAGAAAGTAGTTGTTAGATATTTGAAGTGATTTAATCTTCAAACAATCATTTCCTACCCCCCCTCTTTCAAGAGTGTGGATCAACTTAATTGAAGAGTAGCCAGAGTCTTTTACAAAAGACAATTAAGGAAAACACTGTGCTGCTTGCAACTACTTGCAGACATTCATTGTGATTTTTCTCAAAACTGTGCAAACAAAACGAAGCGCATAAATGAAATGAATATAGAGATCATGTCATCCTCTATAGTCTCTCAACGCTTGTTTTGCTCAAAACAGACTCAAGCTTGTCACAGATTTGCTTTTCTTAAAGAGACAGCGATTACTAAAATGAAGAAAAGTGCAAAGACTATGGTAGAAAATACCCATATTTCAACTACTCAAATGAATAAACCTTAACATTTTGTCACATGTACTTTCAGTCTTTGTGAGCGCAGTTGTGGAAGATGGGAAGGGAGCTCGCCTTACCTTTAATGCTTTATTACAAATAAAACAAGTACTTTTCAAACCTAATTCTCAGTCCTGTTCTCCTCACCTGTTCCTAGAGGTGACCACCGTAGGAGTTTAGTCTCTCTCTCTCTCTCTCTCTCTCTCTCTCTCTCTCTCTCTCTCTCCCCTCACCCCATATATAATGAACATACATATACAGAGATTAACATTATAGTAACAAATATGGGTTTAGACTATAAACTATACAGCTGTCACTTTATCCACTTATATATGGGGTTCTATATAAGATTTCATTAGAAGATAAAGGTCTTTGCCCAGAAATTTTGCAAACTGCCGAACTACAGTACCTCTGAGACTCTGTTCAGTCTACAAGGTGATTGGGTGCTGCCCCCTCTGACTTATTTATGGGTTTTGTTTTTGTCTTTCTCCCCGAGCATGACCCTCTGGAAAAGCATTCACAGTGTGTACCCTGCACCTCTGTCAAGACCAGTTCTCTCGAAAGACTCGAGCCTCCCGAGATTCCTCCTTAGCTCTCCGTGGTGGCTGCCCGGAGGGTACCCACCCACTGGAGTGGCAGCTTCGCTTCCTGGGCTGATGCCACCAGGTAATCAGACGAGGTCTTGAGAAAGAGCTTTCTGAAAGCATGTTCGGTCCAACACAGAAGAATCCAAGATTCTCTTGGTTTCACAAACTCTTTCTCCACACACAGCACAAGGACTTTGGAAAGGGAGGTCTGCAGACATGCCTGTCAAACATGCCTCCTTCAAGTGAAATGCAATTGCTCTGGGAGCTGCCAGTGTAGCCCGGGTGTTCCCTCCACAGCAGGCTCACAGCCCACAGTCCCCTGGAAGAATGAGGTCCAGGGACAGCCCATCTGCCTGGTGAACGGGCATGGGGAGGGTGCGAAGAGGGTGGCGCAGTGACAGAACCAGGACACAACAGAACCAGGACGCTCAGGAACTCGGGCGACTCTGTCCCAGGGACCCGGTTAGTGCCACCTCTAATGGAAACGTGTGCAATTTACTTCTTTGGCAAGCAAGACAGGAACAAGGAAGAAGAGAATTTCTTGTCAAACTGGAGTTTTCAAGTTTTCAAACTGGAGAGGGATACCCCGAGGTGGCCGAAGCTGACACCACTCATCGCCATCTACAAATTCACTTTTAAAAAGGGCCATTGAGGGGAATTCATCAACCCCTGATGAGGACAAATGGGAATGTTTGATCTTTGTCCACACATGCCGGAGCTGCCATATTTGCATTTACTGGGTATGATCATGGGGCAATTTGTGGTCTTTTAAATAGCTCCCTGCTGTCATTTTTTACTGTGTGGCTAGTTTTGCTTCCCAGTCCACGGACGCATCCCAGTGGAAAGCGCTCGGGTCAACAGCGGTCCCCTTCCGTGCTCCTGCCGTTCAATCCCCAGTCCCACCCTCCAATCAACCCCCTGCAGCTGGAAGGCCTCTGGAAGTTACTGGGCTCCTGGCTCCATCCGTCGGAGAGATGAAATAGGCATTGGTAATATTTGCTAAACAGGACCGTGGAGAAGGCGAAGTCTCGGCAGGGCTCCCAAGCGGGAATGATGTCTTGTTGTCTGGGGCTAATCATGAACCTAATTTGCCGATTATTGACTTGTTCTCACAGAGGATTGCACTTGGCTTGACACACCCGCCACAATCAGGGAGTAACTGCCAGATGGCTTGCTCTCTGCCTTAACTACCGGATCCTGACTCGCAGCCGCGGCCTCTGAGGCTTACTGGGTGCCTTGCACTCTAGCTGGGTCAGGTTCTGATTCCTTTTGAAAGTCTGATGTTTCCTCTCTAGAACTGGGCTGAGCAAATCTGACACTGTAGGATTGCAAAGATCTGGCAAGATGTGCCAGGCTTCCTCACACACACCACTCCCATAAAGAATTCAAGCCGGTAGGTTCTGACTGGCTTAGGTCAACTCTCTATTTTTGGGGTGTGGGTCTTAACAAAAGCAATGCAGGCTATCAAAAGGTTGCATTTAAAAGACAACATAACATCTACCTTTCAATCTGACAAAGAGTAAACAATGATAATACCCAGTTTATGCACCAGATCAAGTAAATCAAATGGGTACTTCCTCACTGCTGGTGGCGGGGACTTTCAGAAGGGCAATCCGACCACTCATGTAAGATTCTTAAGGGTTGCTTTCGGGAAAAGAATGAAGGGTGCTCACAAAGACTAGCCAGGAGGACGGGCATCCCAACATTTTACTGTAAGTGATCAGGGCTTTTCATGGACATATCTGGTGTTCCTCCAACCAGGGGCATCACAGGATTCTACTTCCTGCCCCACTGAAGTTAGGATGACTTGCTTTGGTCCATAGGAGAGGGGCTTAAATGACATGTGTTACTCCCAAGCAGAATTCTTAGGGATAGGTGGACAATTCACCACCTTCTCCTTTTTTTTTCCTGCTGAGAACTAGTCCTGTGTCTGGTAGTGGAGGTTCCATAGGCTTATGTCCTTGAATGAGGTTGACATTGAGCAAAGCCCAGTGCCACCAAGATGGTTTCCTAACCTCAGCACGTTTGACTTTTGGGGGCAGATAATTCTTTGTTGTGAAGAGCTGTCCTGTGTGTGTTTAGCAGCATTCCCAGTCTCTACCCACCCAGTCTCCACCCACCCACCTCTTCCCATGGTGACAACCCACCACAGTCCCAGACACCGCCAAATGTCGCCAGGGTGGGGTGAAGGTGCCCCTGGTTGGGAACCACTGTTCTGAATAGAAAAGAAATAACCTCTGTCGTTTTAAGCCACTACAATTCTGAGGTATTTTTTCCCCCTGAAAATATGTTTTATTATATCAAAAATTCTATCTAAATATTTGGCAAAAGGGGACTGCTTCAAATTATATTTTCAAATTCTTCCTTTTGTTTTTAGTTTTTTTCTTGAATGAAAACAGTTTGTTCTTCAATAAGAAGCAATAAAACTAGAAAATTAATTTTATTTTAAATAGCTATGTTTACACAATCACCTATTTCTATTCAGCATTTGCTAGGGCCACACAGAATTTCTTAGTACAGTGATATCTTGCATATGATCTATCTATATAAAAGCCTAAGCGACCATCGCAACTAAACGGACAACCGAACAGGATGCGTAGGGTGACCCGGCCGGCGGGCGGGTTAGTGAGGGGCAACCAAACAACTGAGCAGCAGGCTTCGTAGGGTGACCAGGCCAGCAGGGGGGTCAGTTGGGGGCAACCGGGCTGGTGGGGGGGCAGTTGGGGGC
The DNA here is from genome assembly GCF_000412655.1 of Myotis brandtii. Lineage (NCBI taxonomy): Eukaryota > Metazoa > Chordata > Mammalia > Chiroptera > Vespertilionidae > Myotis > Myotis brandtii. Next base: position 13,998,560 of record NW_005362269.1, on the reverse strand, counting down.
AATCAGGCCAGCAGGCAGAGGCAGTTAGGGAAGATCAGGCCAGCAGGTGGTCAGTGAGGGGTGATCAGGCAGGCAGGCAGGTAAGCAGTTAGGAGCCAGAGGTCCAAGATTGTGAGAGGGACATCCCCTAAGGGGTCCTGGATTGGAGAGGGTGCAGGCTGGGCTGAGGGGACCCTCTCCCCCTCCCCCCATGCATGAATTTCATGCACCGGGCCTCTAGTATCTTTATATTGTGTTTTAGTTTACCAAATGTTTTCTCATCTTACCTTTATTATTACAATAGTGTGAGGCAGGTCACACAGGTAGATAAGAAATCTGAGGCTAAAAGAGGTTAAGGGACATGTCCAAGGTCACATGCTTAATACGTAGCCGGGCCTCCATTCTCAGTTCTCCCTTTACTCCAGGACTTTCTCCCCTCTGCCACAGTGCCTCTATCACAGCTTCTCGCCACTTTCCAAAAGTCAACTGGGACAGACTCTGATTCTTGGGAAATTTCAGCAGGTAAGAAAGGATTCTCTCTGTACTTAATATCCTTGGACATGGATACTAAACCTTGTAGGCTCTTGGTCAGAGCCTACAAGGTTTATTATTTTATTAATACTCAATAAAATTTAAGCATAGCCATTACATGCAACACAGCCAATAGAATTTCATATTCTTTCCCCTCCCCACCTTTTTCTGTCTTTCCAGCTCATATGAGTCACCTTGGCTAGACTGCCAATCCCCATAGAACTTATGTTCCTTGATAGGATATGCCAATAGAAATGAGAAATTCTATAATGAGTTAGTCACCTATCCCTGCAAGGAGCTAAGCACCGTCTCCTGGAGGAAATGGAGCCCATCAAAAGGACGTGAATGCATGTAATGACAGTGAACGGGTGTGAGAATGTGTAGGGAGTCATATTTTCACTTCCTTTCCTTTTTAAAAGGAGCGCCCTATATTGTACCTGTCTTGTTCATTTCTAAGCATCTGCACTGTGTCTCGCTTACTTGACCCTCCAACGCACACTAAATTTCCAAATTGGCAGCTGGACTGAAACCCTTCAAGCACATCAGCCCATGCCTATTCATTTCTCTTCCCCTGAAATGTGATGGGCCTGTCCTGGGAGTAGAGCTATTTTGAGAGGACGACCACTGGAACTATCACTGGGTTGGCAGGAGATGGACAGTGTGGTGTAGCCACAAAAGCAGAAAAGACACTGTCGCTGAGGGTTTGAGTCTTGACTGTCAGCACAGCAGGGAACCTGGGGAGATCTGTTTGCCCACTGTCCACTATCACGCAGTCCCAGAGAGTTACCTACCCGATTTCCAGGATCACCGGCTTTTCCGTTGCTCAGAGGATGCAAAGGAAGGGGGATAATGGTTCTGGAAACAATGCTGGGAAGAAGCGAGTTTTCCCAGCAAGCTCCCTGCATCCAACTGGCTGAGAGGAAAGCTATGCTCAGCTGTACCCAGAGGCATGCTCACACTTGCTTGACGAATGCCAAAAGGGCAGATTTCACCACTGCAAACCCTTCACTATGCTGCAATAGGAGCAATGGCACCTGAAGGTCAAGGAGACCACCTCACAACTGGCAGAACTTCCCAGAGCAGCACTCTGCCATGTGCCTGGCCGGAAGTCACAGAAATGCCTCTGGGACTCCTCTCAGCTGAATTCCTCTTTCTCTGGATGAGAAGCTCTTGGAAAAAAAATTGTGCTTTTGGTATCAGGAGTTCTGCTTGGCCAGGGCTACGTTAACGCATCTCTGGGTAATCAGTGCCTAGACCAGTAAATATTTTTCTGTGTGGATGGATGCTTGTTCTATTGACAACCACTTTCCATACCGGTCCCTACAGCATGGCCCTCCCTGCTCAGAAAGGAAAGAGTCCCTTACACCGATCATTTCAGGCTGTAAAAATGGGATTGCTAATAAGTTTCATCTTAAGAGTCAACACTGGTTGATCATTAGTGGCTGCCTTAGGGATCCTGTTGGAGGGACCTGTACTGAGTTCACTGAGGAAAACGTACAGTCATCGATTAGCAATGCCTGCCATGTACTAAATATGAAGAAATAGTGCCCGCTTGCTTTAGTTTTGCTAATGGGTTTACGGTAAAGCTTTCAATTCTTCCAATTGACTTTTCTAGATGAATACCTTTCCAACACATTTTAAAGTCATCTCTGACTGGATGGGATACTCCTGGAATATTTCCCTAATGTACTTCCTTATGGACTTGCTGGCGTTGAAAGCAAATGAGGCGGGAAACCTCAACGATGGTTTCCTCTGGATATACAATTCTTATTGGAAAAGAAAACCAAGCTAGTTGGGTGTTAACTTATCCCAATTGGTATGTATAGTACAATCCCTACCGGGACAAATGAAAGGAGGGGTGAGAGGAGGAACAATGAAATCCATCATGTAATCCAATCTCTTCGTTCCCAGCACTGGGAATAAGGCCACTTTCACAGTGCCCAAGGCTTCCCAAGGAGCTCAGCTCAGGGAAGAACAGGAAGTCTCAGAGAAACAGCTGCTGAATTTTGTCACTCTTTTCTCAGACAGTGGGGTGTCTCGTAGTGAAATTTTAACAAATTAATCTAATAACCAGAATGCCTGAACATTAAGTACCCAAGGATTCACCCCCAGGTCTAGCAAAGCTGATTTCATCAGGTAGGGTTGTTACTGTTTTTTGAGATATAGTTCACATAACATAAATCTCACTATTTTACAGTTTGGTAGTTTTTAGAATATTCGCCATGCTGTGCAACCATCACGATCTAATTTCAGAGCATTTTATCACTCCCCAAAGAGACGCCATGCCTACTAGCAGTCAGTCCAATCCTACCCTCTCCTGCCCCTGGCAATCACCAGTCTCCTTTCTGCCTCTGTGGACTTACCTATTCTGGACAATATAACTGGAATCATAGAATACGTGGCCCTGTGTATGTGGCTTCTTCCACTTAGCAAGATGCTTTCAAGGTTCATCCATGTCCTAGCTGTAACGACACTTCATTCCTTTTTATGTTTGAATAATATTTCACTGTACGGATATGTTGCATTTTGTTTATCCATTCGTCAGTCAAGGACATTTGGGTGGTTTCCACTTGGGGATTATACCAAATAATGCTGCTATGACATTCGTGTGTATGTTTTTATGAGAAATGATGTTTTCAATTCTCTGTGGGTACATACCTAGAGGTAGAATTACTGGGTCATATGGTAATTCTATGTGTAACTTTTTGAAGAACTGTCAAACTCTTTTCCACAGTGGCTGCACCATTTCAAATTCTCAATAGCAATGTACTGATGTAGCAAGGTACCAACGTTCCAACGTCTCCACATCCCTGCCAACACTTGTTATTGTTTGTCCTTTAATGATAGCCATTCTAGATGGTGTAAAGTGTGCGTGTATTTTTAAAACAATAACTCATTATGGACTTGCTGGCGTTGAAAGCAAATGAGGCGGGAAACCTCAACGATGGTTTCCTCTGGATATACAATTCTTATTGGAAAAGAAAACCAAGCTAGTTGGGTGTTAACTTATCCCAATTGGTATGTATAGTACAATCCCTACCGGGACAAATGAAAGGAGGGGTGAGAGGAGGAACAATGAAATCCATCATGTAATCCAATCTCTTCGTTCCCAGCACTGGGAATAAGGCCACTTTCACAGTGCCCAAGGCTTCCCAAGGAGCTCAGCTCAGGGAAGAACAGGAAGTCTCAGAGAAACAGCTGCTGAATTTTGTCACTCTTTTCTCAGACAGTGGGGTGTCTCCTAGTGAAATTTTAACAAATTAACCTAATAAACAGAATGCCTGAACATTAAGTACCCAAGGATTCACCCCCAGGTCTAGCAAAGCTGATTTCATCAGGTAGGGTTGTTACTGTTTTTTGAGATATAGTTCACATAACATAAATCTCACTATTTTACAGTTTGGTAGTTTTTAGAATATTCGCCATGCTGTGCAACCATCACGATCTAATTTCAGAGCATTTTATCACTCCCCAAAGAGACGCCATGCCTACTAGCAGTCAGTCCAATCCTACCCTCTCCTGCCCCTGGCAATCACCAGTCTCCTTTCTGCCTCTGTGGACTTACCTATTCTGGACAATATAACTGGAATCATAGAATACGTGGCCCTGTGTATGTGGCTTCTTCCACTTAGCAAGATGCTTTCAAGGTTCATCCATGTCCTAGCTGTAACGACACTTCATTCCTTTTTATGTTTGAATAATATTTCACTGTACGGATATGTTGCATTTTGTTTATCCATTCGTCAGTCAAGGACATTTGGGTCGTTTCCACTTGGGGGTTATACCAAATAATGCTGCTATGACATTCATGTGTATGTTTTTATGAGAAATGATGTTCTCAATTCTCTGTGGGTACATACCTAGAAGTAGAATTACTGGGTCATATGGTAATTCTACGTGTAACTTTTTGAAGAACTGTCAAACTCTTTTCCATGGTGGCTGCACCATTTCAAATTCTCAATAGCAACGTACCAATGTAGCAAGGTACCAACGTTCCAACATCTCCACATCCCTGCCAATACTTGTTATTGTTCGCCCTTTAATGATAGCTACCCTAGATGGTGTAAAGTGTGTGTGTATTTTTAAAACAATAACTCATGGTCAGATCAAGCATGGTCATACCTGGGCATGAGATGGTGGAAGTCCCCTTCTTATGTAAACACCAAAGAGAGCGTCCTTCCCGAGGGAGATGTTGAACTTGAGGAACTGGGGCTGGCTGATGTGAATCTGTGATCTCCAAAACACGCCTGGTGGGACTTCTTGGGTCACACGCCGACCGACCTCTGCTTCGCCACTGTCTATGCTGCTGTTTTTCAATGACCAGGGCCCTGGAAAACAGGGATTGATGTCAAGTCAGCGACATCTGTACACATGAGCTGGCTCTCCATTTCTGTTTAATGATATGCCAGGATTTAAACAAAACATATTAAGATTAAACTCATGGCAAGTTCCTCTTCAAGTCACAGCTTAAAACATTCAGGTATTAAATAACAAAGCTATAAACCCAGACCCCAGGGCATCTGAGATACTGGCATAATGCTTTCTCAAACTTCCATGACTGCCCTTTGCTGATCAAATATAGTAAGAGCTGGAGTCTGCTCAGTACATGCAAAGCTTGCAACGACCCTGAATGTAACTGGGATGTAAAAAAAATATCAGCAGGGCAGGGAGAGTGATATTAATTTGGCAGCATGTTTAATTCTTGCAGCCTGCAATTATTCTTTCCAGCCACAAACCAGTCCAGTGTACTCCAACATTTTTATAAATTAAAAAAAACCTAGTAACAGTAAATAAAAATCAGTCCAAAGGAAATAAAATAACTCAGTAGAAAATGGGGACTTGATCTCAGGCTGACCTAATATTAGGAGCGACTCCTTCCGTGAGTGAGAGGGAGGGGCTTAAAGACCCTACGGAAACCACACTGCTCTGGTGGTGACAGTGGAGCACCATCATTGCCCCATTCTTTGGAATCGCTTATAGGGAACTATCAGTTGTCCACACTCAGCATCTTTTATCACTTTAATCAGAGGAGCTTCAGGACTACCTATATCATCAGAAGATTTTTAAATCACCAGTGCCTCCCACACTTCTGAGGAACCTAGTTTTATAAAGGTCATCTGTGGTTCCTTCCAATGGATTCTGAACTTGAAAAACAAAATAAGATTAATCTCCTACCTTCTTGAGAATGTCTAAACCAATGGAAACCAGACACAAAAAGAATCAAAGACATTTTTGTTTTGAGGGTCTTTTCACTTTTCAATCGTCAGTTTGATGGCCTTGTTGGTGTGGAAACTTCTTTTTCCCCCCCAATCTTTATTGTTGAAAGTATTACATAAGTCCCCATTGACCTCTTCCAGCCACCCCCCTCCCCACCCAGTCCCATTGTCTATATCCATGGGTTATGCATATATGCATAAACGTTCATTGGTTGATCTCTTCCCACACACCCTCCCCTGGCTTCCCTCTGAGGTTCGATCTGTTCCATGCTTCTATGTCTCTGGGTCTATTTTTGATCATCAGTTTATTTTGTTCATTAGATTCCACATATGAGTGAGGTCATGTGATACTTCTCTTTCTCTGACTGGCTTATTTCCCTTAGCACAAGACTCCAGGTCAATGGGCAAAGGATTAGAAATAAGCTCCCCTTTGCATTCCGGAAAGAAGAGACTGTTCTGAAAATATATCTCTGTATGTGGTCACTACACATTGCGGAGGGTTTGGGAGGTCAGGAGAGGGCATGATTACTGGACCAGCATGGAAGGGAAATGAAGTTACGTCGCTGAGGAGACCTGGCTCTGTTCCTATCTCACCGCTCTCCCGAGACAAGACTCGGGAGTGACTTGGGCCAGTCTCTACATCTGTCAAATAAGACATGGATCTCTGAAGGTTTCCATATCTAAATTATAACCCGCCCCCCCCAGAGTGACTTGAGGGTCTGAAGTTATTTCCCCCCACTTTTCTTTAGCAAGAAAGGTGATGATTCATTTGTATGTAGCTCAATAGTGGATGAAATAAAAAGTCCACAGAGGCTTAAAATAAAGCAGGGGGAACACTGGTTTGGACCCTAAGAAGAAACTCTTGACCTCTAGAATAAAAAAAAAGCTAGAGGACAGGCTCCGGAGAGAAGTTTGGAAGCTTCCATCATATAACATCGTTAAAAAGAAAAGACACAACTAGGAAGTCCTGAGTGGTTCCGATGTTTAGGTGGGACTAGACGGCTTGTTCCTCAAGCATTTTGATGTTGGTTCACGGACATGGAATACTCGCCTGTAGGGGGAAGAGTGTTGTGTAATATGTAAGAGCAGAGACTGTGGGTTGACACTGTCTTGGTTCAAACCCCAGCTTTGATCCTTGGAAAATGTACCAATTCTCTCTGCCTCAGTTTCCTCATCTATACAGTTGGAACACTATTATTATTCATTTCCCAGGATTGCTATGAGGCTTTAGCAAGTCAGTCCATGGGAAGCTTTTAGAATAATTTTGGCAGCAAGTAAATACTAAATAAAAATTAGCTTTCATCATAATTATTATTATCTGTAAGGCTCTAAGCCTAAGTGTATTCTTTATTTTGCTAAAGTAATGACAAGTCCAGGGGAAACACTTATTATCACCAGTTGATCAGAAGCTCTGATTATTATAAATTGGAAACTAATTTGTATGTAAAATGCTGCTTCAGATAGACCCCCTGCCTTTCCTCCAAATTAAGGCCTTTTGGGGGGAAGGGCTTTGTTAAAAAGACCCAGTGAGGAAGAAATGTAGTAAAAAAAGATCCCAGAGGAAGAACAGTTCAAGGGCGTTGGAGAGCGACCCAGAGTAACCCCAGCAATCATAGTGTGGCAATAAGTTAAAGAAATGGGTAAAGGGGGGACAAATGGTGGTGGAAGGAGACTTGACGTTGGGTGGTGAACATGCAATACAATCTACAGATGATGTATTATACCACGGTAAACCTGAAACCTATATAATTTTATTAACCAATATCACCCCAATAAAGTCGATAAAAATAAAAAATTTTAAAGAAATTATTCATCTTTCAGCTTAATAAGAAGGGCTTTCCTTTATGTCTGCTGGGCTTTCAGGGTTGCTGGGATCATGACAGGATATGAAAAAGAAGCAGGAAGTCAGCATCCATGAGCCGCTACTCTGCCACTGAAACCTCAGTGGAGTTTGAGAATGTCAGGTGTGCAGGGAGTGGCCTGGACACAGAGCCTCGGGGGTTTAGTTCTTAGGTCAGTGGGACCCGCTTCTTTTACTAGACCCTAACTTCAGGACACCGACTTCAGTAAGTTAGATGCCACCATCGCAGGCTGCCTTCTCAGGTGTCACACGTCCCCCTAGGGCAGTGGTTCTCAACCTTCTGGCCCTTTAAATACAGTTCCTCATGTTGTGACCCAACCATAAAATTATTTTCGTTTATTTTACTATTATTACTTCATAACTGTAATGTTGCTACTGTTATGAATCGTAATGTAAATATCTGATATGCAGGATGGTCTTAGGCGACCCCTGTGAAAGGGTCGTTTGACCGACAAAGGGGTCGCAACCCACAGGTTGAGAACCACTGCCCTAGGGTTTCAGGGGCTCCCCTTCTTCATGTCCCACCCACCAAAGGAGGCAGTGCCCCTGGGCAATGAAGTACAGGCGTTGCAGTCAGGCAGAACTGGGTTCGAATCCTGACTCCGGTTCTTCCTGATGGATGACCTGCAGCAGTTTGCTTACCCTCTCTTGGCCTCTAGTCTTTATTTTATTTTATTTTTTTAATAAAACGGGAATGATAAGAGTGGCTATCTCACAGGGTGGGAGTAACAAACAGAAGTACACAAAGCAGGGCTTAGTACAGTTCCTAGACCACAATCATAGTAAAATAAATGCCAGCTAGCTGCATTGAATTAAATAAAAGAATGAAAAACTATATGTGAAAGCATTTGGCTTTCTTTATAGAGTAAAGGATTTTCTAAAAGACAAACACCGTGAGTGTGATCTATATGTCTGTATACATGTATATGTGTAGATATGTATACATGTTTGTCTATTTATCTGTGTACCAAGAAAGAGGGGAGGGTATACTTATGAAATAGAACAAAATAACTATGGAACAAGCTTAAAATTAGAAATCATCTGTTTCCATTACTGATTTTTGGTGGGACCCTCTAAGAAGTGATTACTTGATTGATTCACTTATTTTATTGAAAAACCTGCTTTATTGAATAGCACTAAAATTAAGATGCAGTTCACCTTCACACTGAAGCTCTCTTTTCCTTTACAGCCCCACCCCCACCAGAAAAGTAGGTTCTTCCCGAGTTTCCATAGCTACACTTAACGCTACCACGGCACCTGTTGTAGGTACTAGGATTGGTTTTGCATACCTTCCCAAGTCTCTCTTATTAGACACTGCACTCCCTGCGGTCAGGCACACCTACGAATTCATCTCCGGGTTCTCTGTGGTTTGCACTAGCTACACATGATGGCTCTAGAAACGCTAGTCGAACCGAATCAAGTGTGCCTGCCCATCTGATGGGAATTTTTACCCAACCCCTGTGATTACTGGGTGAAATGAGCGCCTTAAGGAAGACTCACTGTGCACAGTTGCAAGTAAACTGACTTAAACACACACACACACACACACACACACACACACACACAACTACCTTTTGAAAGTTCTATGGGAATATTTACCATTTAAAGGAAACTTCCTTGTGGATCCTTTTGAAAAATCATGAGTAAACTCTTAGTTATCTTTTGTGTAAAATCCTATATAATAAAATCCCAGTGACCATAATGGCGTAATGACCAAAACAACCACTCAACCAGTCGCTATGAGGTGCATTGACCACCTCTCGGTCCCTCCCCCCGGCCCGCAGGCTCCGATCATAGCCGGATGGCACATGGGGAACCAGGGTGGGTGGCAGCAGCGGGGCGGGACTGGGGGCTGGCAAGCGGGTGGAAGATGTCCCTGATCCCAGGCTAGGACTAGGGACCCTACCCGTGCACAATTTTGTGTTCTGGGCCTCTAGTATCCTTATAAAAACCAGAAAATTAACACTGATACAATGCTTTGTCTAATTTACAGACCTTATTCAAATTTCCCAATTTTTACACTAATATTCTTTATAGTAAAAGAGAAAAGATCTTTTCTACATATTTCTAAAAAATCTTTACAATGATTTTAACCTCTGTAATTTTAAAATCAATGAGAAAAAAAATACCTATTTAGTAAATACTGCCTTAGAAGACATAAAAAAGGTATTTTTGCCAATTGCTGCCACCAGAGTGTCAGGAGCCATTTCAGTAACTGTCCCCAGGTGTCCAGGAGTGAAGGTCTGGGCTGCCTCTAAGGTCAAGGGCAGCAGCAGAGGCCAGGCTACCACTCTCCCACAAACTGACCCACTCCTGAGCTGTGCCAGCTGTTCTAGGACCACAAACACGGCTGGTCCCTAACAGGCTGCCATTGAGGGACAGGAAGTGAAGTCCTGAGTTTTATACCTTTACCTCCAGGGAGGGCATCCTCCCACTGGGAATGTCTGAGACCTCAGAAGGCAGTGTGACACAGCCATGGTCAGCCCTGGGCTTGAATCCCAGTGCTGACAACTCTGAGCTGTGTGCCTTCAGGCTATTCACTGCCCTCTCTGAGTTTACCTGCTCATCTGTATAACGGGCTCCTTCTGAGGAGTAATTAGGGTAATAGATGTAGTACCTGACTTGTAGGTGCTGCTACATCTTTCTAGTCTGTTGCTGTGTTACCTAAAAACACTGTAACGATCCCAGATTTGGAGGATCAATTTGTGATGGTCTAATTTAAAATATAGGCTGCCTAGTATAGGCATAATTCACTACAGAGGGCCAAGGGGCAGGGTGGGCCTTAAAGATACAGGCCATCATTTTCCAAAGCCACCAAAACCAATATACAATGAGTGGTCAATATGTCTGCAGACAGGGAGGGACTGTCATCTGAATTAAGGTGCTATGGCCCCAGAAAACAAAGTCACAAATTCATTTGCTCCAAACTGCAGGCGTTGAAATGTATTCTAGTTGCTTTTTGGTAGGTACTACCTCTGTGCAGCCTGTGTTAGTGAAAAATAGCCAGACTTCATTTACTTAGCAATGATTCATGAATGTCCAAAGCAATGTTAGGTGGGTCATTCATTCATTCATTCATTCATACTTTCATGCAACAAATATTAGTTGAGCATCTATGACAGTGCAAAGTAATCTTTGGTCAACATCATTGGGGTCTATGTCACATTCCCATCATCTTTCATCCAGGCAGCCTGCCGCCCAGAGTCCCATGGATTCAGGCTGGGCTTGACTTGGCAGCCTCAGGAGAGGAGGAACTAGGCAGCTACTCTGTGAAAGTCTGGCCGCCCTCCTTGGGTTGTGAGCAAGCAGGGTGCAGGCCAGCCCACACCTCCCGGAGCTGTGGCTTCTGCGGCAAACTTTTCTCTCTGTCTGTGAGCTCAAAGTGACAAGTGGAGATGATGATCATTTGGCCCTAAGAAGCAGATGCTTCACACACGATCGTTCTGGCTGGTTCATCTCCAGCTTAAAGATGAGATTTCTGGGTTTTTAGGAGCAAACACTCTAATGACCAATTTCACAGCAGAGCCCACCTCTCTCTATAGCTCCACGGAAGATTGCCCGTGTAAATGGGAAGCTATTGCCTATTTCAGAAACATGTACCTAAAATCCCAACCAGTTAAATAAGACTGATGCCGAGCAAATCGACAGCCTTCCATAGCCACGTTAGGAGCTAATCATTTCAGGAAATGTTGCCATAATTCATTTATGGGAACAGCGAGACTATTCCCCAAACAAGAGATAACGGGAATGGCCTCCTCGTCATACCGGGGAAATGAAGCCTCATCTTCATACTTCCTGAACTTAACCGAACTCCGGAGGCACCTTGGCGTAAATCTGCCTTGCAGATTATTCTGCCTCACATATTTTTATCTATTGCAAATAAAGTTGAATTCAGAATATTGCTTCAGTCATTACACCTTGTTTCCATTTATTGGGGAATCAGGACAACCATTTGAGGGTTCTGTTTAACCAAGAGATGGGCGGAAAGGTTCTCCTAAGGACATTAGCTCACTGCCCTGGATTCTAACTTTTCTGCGGCCCCAGCAGCCCGTTGGCCTCCACCCTGCCGCTGGCTGGCCATTCGTCACGGACAGATTTCCATTCCAGTGTCACTGCTCCCGTAGTGGCAGTCACGGCATCCCACGGCAATAATGATTTTTACAAAATCCTTCAGTGCTTGGGGTGCTAAGCACTGAAGGATGTTATGAAAGTACGTAGCCTTTAGATCTTTAGAAACCTCAGTTTGTCACCTTAGGTAAAAATGGCCAACTCTTTGTCCCTGAGAGTGTTAACCAGTTAACTGCCATGAGATTTTGAATTTAATTAAAAAAGATTCACCACTTGTGTCTATAGATGCTTATGGCATACAAATGGTCAATAGATATTTTTACATCTGGCTGTTCAGGTGGTCTTGCTTCTGCATTGCTCTGTAGTTCAGTTCACTCATATGACTTACAGCAGCTAACATTTATTGAGGGGTTACTATTTGCCATGTAATCTCCTGACACCTTAGTGATCCCTCTCCCATTTTTTTCAGATGAGAGGACCACAGAAGCAAAGTGACCTGCTTAAGGTTACACGGCTCTTAAGTGGCAGAGCCAGGACTGACAGCCATGTCTGACCAGTACCGAATCTCACCTATCTAATCACTATGCTGACTGTATTCCAGGTCCCGGGCTGAGTACAAAGATACAACAAGGTGTGCATCCATGCAGAGAGCAGACACCAGCCCCTGCATGTGCAAGGCAACCCCAAAAGAGAAGAGTACCAAGGCGAGCAAGGGCAACTGTGGTGGGGAGGGACCCGGCTCTCATTATTAATACCCACACCAAGTCACAAGGCTGCTAGGTATAGCACACACTATGCAACTTAGAACGAAGTTGCAGGTGACAATCGGAAGCTAAATCTAGCCACGTGACACACGTAAGTGGTACCCATCTGTGACAATGGTAGAACATGGCCTCTGAAGCGAGGGGAGCTGTGTCGGTGCATAGGCTATTGGTCTATTTTCTAGACACGCACCATCGTCGTAATGACTGGCTCCAACCTAATGACGCCTCGCCCTTCTGGGGACTTCACCGACTTTGAAAAAGCCTCATGCAGGGAAGTGATCATTTTGAAACCCTGAGCTGTGTTCACTGAGAGGCTGACAAGAGCCGGAGGAGGAATTACCAACCTCCCTGCTAATCTGGCTCCTAGTCCCGTGCATTAAGCCAACTAGTAAAAATCATTACGAAGTTTCTGCTGAAAGGGCAAGTGTAGAAAAACATGTTTCTAAACAGCATAACAGTCTTTGCCATTTTTCTTCCAACTTGCATACCATCTGGAAATTCTGATTTTTTTTCAAAGGGGAGGAAAGAAATGTGCTCCAGGCACAAATAAATGTTTACAGCTGAGTTATAAACTGAGAATGGTGGGGCTTAAAACAGGCTGGCAGCGATGGGACTCAGGCTGCAGCAAGACAAGGAACACCGTGGCAGGCCGGCCAGCATACTGGCCCTCCTGCTTCCCACGGACCTTGTCAAGCAAACGTCTGGGAAGAAGTCTTCATTTGGGTTCATTCTAATACTCAGAAGGTAAAAAAAAAAAAAGGATGATGCAGCATGATTGTCTGTTATGACATTCTGAAGGCAGACTTTGCCTTTGGGAAATATAGCACCTTCCCTGGCCAGTGTAGCTCAATTAGCTGGGGTTCGTCTCACACACTGAAAGGTTGCCAGTTCAATTCCTGGTCAGGGCACATGCCCAGGTTGTGGTTTTGGTCCCCGGTGCAGGGTGTGCAGGAGGCAGTTGATTAATGTTTGGTGCTCACATCGATGTTTCTCTCTCTCTCCCTCTCTCCCTTCCTCTCTTTCTAAAAATCAATAAAACTATCTTAAACAAACAAACAAACAAACAAACAAAAATACAGCCCCTCATAAGAAGTGGCAGCCTATAGAGGCTTGCTCAATGCACCAGCTATAAGATGTCAATGACAACAACTAATATTCACGGATCTCTTATTAATTTCTGGATCCTACAGATTGTGTTTTACAAGAGTTGTCTCATTTCTGCTGGACAGCGTGCTCATGAGGGGGGACCATTTCACAGGTGAGGAATCAGAGGCTGAGGGAGGACATGACCTACTTAAATTCATGCAGCTACCAAGTGACGAAGCTGATGTTTATATCCAGCTGCACCACAGCAGAGTCCTATATGAGAGAGGGCCTGTTTGTGCAAAGTCACCAAGATTGTATTATACCCAACTCTAGTCAAGAAGAGAAAACTCATATATTGGGAGTTTGGTCTCTTCTTCCTAGCCTCCTATAATTTGTGTCGTTCCAGGTAAGACCAAGAAAAGTAGAAATGGGTTTGCGAATGCCATAGAGCAGTCAGCAAACTTTTCCTGTAAAAGGCCACATGGTAAGTGTTTTTAGGCTTTGTGGGCCTCAATCTAGTCTCTGTTGCAACTACTTCACCGCATTGTTGTGATACAAAAGCAGCCCCAGGCAATGAGGGGACATGGCTGTGCTCCAATAAAACTTTATTTGCAAAAACAGGCAGCTGGTCAGATTTGGTCCACAAGATGCAATTTGCTGACCTCTCATAGAAAGGACACCTTACATTTAAAGTGAGCGATAGGTTTTCAGAATGATCCATGAAATCCTACTTGGGAACTTATTCTTTCTTAAGACCAATGAGCAAATTGGCTACCTAGGATGTGCCCTATAAAAGCTCTTGTGCACGTTGCCACGGGGCCCAGCCAATCAAACTGGATTCCCTTATGCTATCTGACCAGGTCAGAACACTGTATTGAATCTTTGTTCTCAAGGCTTCTCTAATCCCAGCTCTATAGAAAACGTGCTCCAAGCTCGCGTAATGAAGACGTATGAGTTCATTCCTCTTAACATAGAAATACACACGAGATGGTGAGTGATTCTGGCAGTGCGTGGGCTCCCTCTTCTTGATCTGAAACCCAACAACCAACCCCATGAAGGTTTAATTGAAAGAGAGAACGGAGTGAAAATAAGCCATGAGCAACAACAGATGGAAATGGGAAGACAAAGGCCAAAGAACACACTCTCCTAACTAATTAATCAAGTGCTTTGTTTCCACTAACATATCAGAGTGTGTAGGCTGCGCTGTCTATTAGATTTCTTTCCAAATCTGAGAAATGTAAACACTCCTAAAGACCAGGTAATGAAATCTCTATCGACGTGCCATCGTAGATGGGACTCACATGTCCGTGTTTTGCTTACATTTCAATTTGCTGCTGCTGGATCCTTACCCAGTAATTGCTTAATAAGATTAACCTCCCTGGCCATGCGTGGTATTTTTGGTGGAAACATTAGCAGAGGGAAGGGTTGTTGTACACCACCCAAAATGGAGGGGGTGTTATTTAATTAACTTATTGCCAATAGTTCCTGATTGTCTCTTTGAAACACTGGAAAAGCAGTCCATTGGCATTGATTCGGGTGAGCTAAATGTATAGAATTGGGGAGTGGGAGTGAGGGAGGTCACTGCGGAAAGAAATTCAAACCTCAAGTCACTTTCTCTAAAAGAGCTAGCCGTGTGTGAAAAAAGGAAAACCTGTCTAATTGTTTTATTTTATCATTTTTAAAAAACATATATTTTAAATCCACACTGGAGGATATTTTTCTACTGATTTTTTTTAGAGAGAGTGGAAGGGAGGGAAAGAGATATATAGAGAGAAACATCAATGTGAGGGAGACAAATCGATTGGTTGCCTCCCGCACATACCCCGACCAGGTTGGGATGGAGCCTGCAACTGAGGTCCATGCCCAAAACCTTTCAGTCCTCGGGCCGATGCTCTATCCACTGAGCCAAACTGGCTAGGGCCTGTCTAATTGTTTTATAAAACCAAACTTTACAGCAAGTTGAAGAAGGGATCTGATATCTTCAGTCATCAGAAGAGTACTGTTTTGGTATTCAAACACGAGATGCTCAGAGTTTTACATCAACTGGAAGCAATTTTAAATTCTCACCCCTTTTCATAAGAGTCCTACTGACAGAATTTATTGGACAATGATTTGGCAACCATTTTTACCTGTCTCATAACTCATTTGGAAACAGCTGAACTGGTGATGATACACGAATTACACAACATTTTCAGAAGCCTATTGCATCTGAGGGGAAAAATTCTGGTCTTTCCATGGAAAGTGTTTCCTCATTGGTGACTTAGAGACACCACGCTCTCATGCAGGACTCACTCTCTGTGGGAGGTGCCTGCCTGAGCTGGTGGGGGAGGTTCAGGCTTAATCACAAATGGGCGGAGTGGCTGATCTTAACTCACAGAAGTCAATGCCTACCAGGGGTCCCCTTTTGTGAAGGACAGTAAGTGAAAAGACTTTGTATATGATGTCAGAATGTATATACATTCAATAGACATTTCTGTGCCTGAGGATAGACTATGCTTATCCATTTTCGAATATGTATTCTGCATTCTTCACAAATGTGAAGGTAGACCCAAGGACACTCGTGGGTAAAATACAAGAGAGACCCCCCAAAGCCAGGTTTCTCAAGGAGCATCCTGGTTGCCATTTTGGACAGGAGGGGCCTGTCTTGTATATTATAGGATGTCCAATGGCATCTCAGCCTCTACCCAATGGATGCCAGTTGCACCTACTCTAACTGTGACTATCAAAAAAATGTCTTCAGCCCTAGCCGGTTTGGATCAATGGATAGAGCGTCGGACTGCTGACCAAAGGGTCTTGGGTTCGATTACGGTAAAGGGCATGTACCTCAGTTGCAGGCTCCTCCATGGCCCCGGCGCTTGCACGAGGCAACCAATCGATGTGTTTCTCTCACATTGATATTTCTGTCTTTCCCTCTCTCTAAAAATCAATGAAAACAATATCCTCTGGTGAGGATTAAAAAAAAAACAAGGTCTTCAGACATGGCCAAGTGTCCCCTGGTGGGCAAAAATGAAAACCAGTCTTAAAGAAACCAAAATTGCAGGTGGTCTCAAGTCTTGGAGGTGAAGAGATGGAATCTGAGGCCAACATACGTAGCTTGGAGCTTTCTGGTCAGTGAAGGGAGGGCATGATCAGTCAAGGCCAAGTCTACTTTTCATCTTTAGGTGCCGTGTTAGTTACCTGATAATGGAAAGCATATAATTTCATCCTTGGACAAAACTTGTTCATGCTTACTTAAAGGTAATTTAGGGTTATGATTAGGATAGATGAGTAGAGCAGTTATTAAAGACTGGATAAGAAGACCAAAAGTCACACTCTAAGCATTAGGACAGCGTCAGGGAGAAAAATTCCAGCAACGTTAGCATCTTGGGATGCTGACGAACACACACCTGTAAGGGAGGATGAATTCTGGAATCTTCTCTGTGGAAAACGGCTGATTTAAGGAAAACTCCAGCAAGCTTGCCTACAGATTCCCAGGGCACAGACCCGAGTCCAGGTTTGTACCTGTCTACTTATTTGATGTGGGGCAAGTTTCTCAAACCTCCTGGGCCTCAGTTTCTCCAAGATAATCTCTCCTCCCTTTAGAATTGCTGAAGGTACGCAATGCTGAGCCTGGCACACAATAGGAGCCCAATAAACGTTAGTTCCATTCCCATCTTTGAAAGGTCCCTGTGTGGTATTTTAAGAAACATGGGGGTGCACTGCCTACATGTGCTGAGGCAGAGTGAGAATTTCTGTGTCTGGAGAAATCCTCCCGTCTGTGATTTCCTCCGGATTCAGCTAGTTGAATGATGCCACTGGCTGCTGGAGTCTTTTTTTCTTTTTTAAAGGTGGAAGCTTTTGAATAAAGTGCATTTGTAAGCGATCTGAGTTTGAATATAACAAATCCCCCGTTATAGTCCATTTCTACCTGTGTTGCACAGCACATTCCTTCTACTTTAGTTGCCAATAAAGGGCTACACAACTCAAAAAAAGAAGAGAGAGAGAGAGAAAAGATGGTGCAAGAATAATAGTTTTAGTCTGTCCCACAGGTCTGTAGCTGCCCATGGATCTGTTTCCTCTTCTTCTTAGTTCCTGGCTAGCACCTTTCTTTCCCTGCAAGAATACCGTTGCCTGATTGCTTCAGTAAACATTCCCATTGTCCCCTTCACTGTTCATAGTAGAGAGGCTTGGCTCCCCAATTGTCAAAACTCCTCATTCTCCCCTAAAGCCAAGCTGCTCTGAGTCTGAGTCTATCTGCCAGGCTGTGCCTGTTGGGGCTTCCTCCCTGGGGAGGCGCCTTTCTCCCCAGGAGAGGGCTCCCTCCGCGGGGCTTTCTCCACCAGGAAGGACTTTCTCCTGCTGCTGCCTGGCTGCCGCTCTGCCCAGGCCTCGGGATGCTTTCCAGGCGCTGCAGAGCCTGCCATGGCTGCAGATAGCACAGGTATGCACATTGTTCCAAGCAGGCACCCTGCCAGCTCCAGCGGCTGCGGCCAAACACAGCCAACAGACGGGAACAGCAAACAGCTCTGAACAGGGGCACCTCGGAAGGCGATGCTCCCTCCTCCCCCTCCTTCTCTTCCCCCTTTCTCTCATTTTGCGTATCTTCCCAGATTTGGATTAACCAGCTGGTGGGAGCTCTGAGCGTTCCTCTGACCTCGAGAGGGCCAGCGGCAGCTGTAACCTCACCTTTGCCTCCAGATGGCATTGTTGCCACATCATCGTTTCCTGGTAAGCCGGTCCTGATCCCATTGTTAAAGGTGTGTCCATCTGCCGGCTGGAGTTGCCAGTTGAGTCCGAGCAGATGCATTGCTGCGGGAGAGACAAAGCCATGAGAATATGAACAGATAATTCAGCAATGCAAATGTCAAGGGGGAGGGCCAGGTGTCCTCTCCAGGCCTTGGCCTTTTAAGGAAGCTGCCGTTCAAAAGTAGCCTGCCCCAGGCCCAGGGAACAGCTAATACAGAAAGCGCAGCTCTGGGTGTTGGGTCTCTGCTGCTGTCCACAGCCCCAGGTGGAGAGGTCCCCGTGGAGGCCAGAGGAGGGAGGAGAAAACAGCCCAGACCTCCCAAGTGGCACCGCTGCAAAGGGGAGATGCCCCTTTGGAACCGCTGTGCAGGGCGCTGCGGGTCATACCTGGCTTTCCCACACTCTGGATGCAGCTGCTGTTAGACTGGGGGTCCAGGGGCTCTGACCAGGAGGTCCCTCAAAATGTCAGTTTCAAGACGAGGCTACTGAGATGGGACCAGCCCACCCCCAACTATTCCAAACTTTAAAAATATGGTTCCTGTCCACCTTATTCATGGTAAGTGAATACTTTACAGCCCATCGTGGAAAAAGCTTGGGTGTGGCGGTGGCATGGGGCCCTTTTCTGAAAACATCACAATTCCTCTTCTCCCCTCCACCCTGCCCAAAACAAAACAAAACAAAACAACAACTCATACACTTGACCACTGTGAATGAGACAGGTCCCAGGCACAGCCTCTTCTCTTTGCTCAGGAGACAAGCACGTATACACAAGTCCTGCTTTACTTCAATGTGTACCCCAAACCTCCAAATCCAGCTTCCTCTGGTCTTCTTCGTCCCTCTGTCTGTCCCATCTCCCCACTTCCCAGTTA
>NW_005362269.1:13965515-13979432 GCF_000412655.1 Myotis brandtii | reverse complement strand
TCTAGGGGCTTTGTTTGACTGCCTCCGATTAAACAACCTCCGTTCTTTCCAAGCCCCTGCTCGCCTCAGAAATGCTTCATTTGCAAATCAATAAGGAGTTCATTTCCCTACACATTTCCCATTCAGACAATAATCGCGCCACGTCTGTCTGGCATTTCAACCTGGACACAGGCTGACGCTGTTGCTATGTGTCCAGCGCTGCGGGAGAGAAAGGGCCGGTGACAGGGATGATGCAGGGACGGGAGAAACAATTAACCGCAGGAAACACAATTAACAATGCTTAGGAAACTGTTCACACAGCAATTAATTCTGCAGGCCTGCCACCACTTCAAGTCGGGCTGCCTCCCATTAAGGTTAAAAACCTATCTTCCAACAATACAGATTGATGGCCGTAGATAAGGTGGCAAGGTGTCCCTGTATGTATAGCGGCTTCTTTCTCACCCGCGGTCCCCACGAGGAACCATGTGCTGTTTCAGACATTGCTCTGAAGTGCAAGGCCCTCTGCTGCAACTCTCTGAGACGATAAATACCAATAAGTGACATTTACTCACACTTTCCATCCAGGTAACACCTAATTTTCCTCTGCAGTGTATCCGTTATACAGAGGTCGCTACTTGAGGAGACCAGATCCTACTGCCTGGAGTCATGACATATTCTCACGGCACAGAGGCGAGGCAGTGGGAACGAATCATGGTTGCTTCTAGGTAATGACAGCTTCCGATTTGTAATTACAAGGCGAAGGGCACCAAAGAATTAGCTATTTTAAAATGGTTTAAAAAATGTAATGATTGGGCTATCAGGGCTTGCCTTGAGCCAGCTCAGGGTGGCCCCAGAGATGTGGTTCTGTGGAGGGTTTCTGTGCTTTGAGACAGACACAGACAGGCGTAGCAGGTGTACGGGGGCTCAGGCCTAACCAAGCGTTGTTTTTCACAGCTGTAAAAGGAAGAGGTGGCTCCACCAGGCGACGATGGCAACCTCCCCAGGGCCCCCTCGGTATGAAAACTCTTGTCCAAACCGCTCCCCTCTGGCGGGACTCTGTCTTGCACACACTGCCATGCTCGCTCTGGGGGCACAGCAAGCGAAGGGCACCCCAACCCGCCTGTGCAGGAACAGGGCATTCTGGGGACTGTGCTGTTTTCAAAGACACCTGTCCTCCCTTTACATTTTGGGTTGCATAGCATCCCTCTCTCTCTTTAAAGTATTTTGAAAACAAGAAAACTATAGATGGGGTGAGAAGGGTTAGGGTCAGAGTATGCAAGTAACTTCTCAGACAACTCCCAGAAGCACAAAGAAAAGATCAGCAAGTAAGACGGAGAAGCGAAATCTGCCGAGATCAGCTCTGTCCTCCCAGCAGAGGCAACGCCACAAAAATGAGACTCAAGTTTGGGCATATTTCCTGTTGTTCCATTGAATGTTAAGTAAATAAGTGAGAATTATAGTAGGGGTATAACCACCTGGTCTTGTTTCTTTTTGGGGGGAGGGCAGCAGGGTCTGAAATAGGCTTTTGTTTACACATTTTTTTTTCTTGATCAGTTCTTCTTTCTCTTTCTTGAGTAAGACAACGGTGGGGATGGGCTGGCGTGTCCTCAGGATAAAGACCCAGGGGAGCTATGAAGTGAATGAGTCTCCTGACTAATGAGAACTGTGTTTCTTACTCGGCTACTGATCTGCTCTGGGGCTGGGGCTGAGAACCAGCAGTCAAACCCCCGCTTCCCCCTTTGTCAAGGTTTCCCTTTACAGGTGGAATAATGGCTGCTCGGGGACAGTGGGGGTTAAGCATCTGTCCCCTGGCAGGTCTCGCCAAGTGCCCTACACACGGAAGGCATCCCATAGTGTTTATCAGAACAGGTGATGCCCATGGGAGAAGATGGAGGGGCTGGATTGTAGGTTGTCATGTTCTTATAAATAAACCTAACACAGAGGTGGAAAGGATGGGATGAGATAGTGCTGGCAGCGATACGGACGAGTCTGCGAAGAGAAGCTATTTTGATTATTAGTATGTTAATACCGGTGGTCCGTCCTTGAAGCCCTTCTGTGGCCAGCACCGGAGGAGACTTCCTGTGGACATTATCTTAGGACTGATGGCTGACATTTGAGGGGCGAACTACCATAATCCCCCTTTCACTGGCCAGGAAACGGGCGCCTGTGAAGTTTGATCACAGGGGCATTTTGGAATCCAAGGAGGGTTACAGTGGCAGGTGTCACAGTGGTCTGGTGACAAATTCTGGTTTGCAGTAGGATCTCAGCAAACACGGTCTCTTTCTTGCAATTTAGGACAATCTCACTGTGATTGGTGAGTGACCACTTTCTGTACTCAGCACCCATTCCTGAAGGGGGTTCTATTTTCTCATCTTGCTGAACTCAGATGTGGGCCATGACCAGGTGGCACGTACTTTGCCCACCTCTTTTCTTTTTTAAAAAAAATATATTTTTATTGATTTTTTACAGAGAGGAAGAGAGAGGGATAGAGAGAGAAACATTGATCAGCTGCCTCCTGCACACCTCCCACTGGGAATGTGCCCGCAACCAAGGTACATGCCCTTGACCAGAATCGAACCCGGGACCTTTCAGTCCGCAGGCCAACGCTCCATCCATGGAGCCAAACCAGTTAGGGCATGCCCACCTCTTTTCCTCTTCCACACCGTCAGCCTGGGTCTTGAGTGACGGTAATGTGGCTCAGAGCCATGGCTGACTGGTGATAGAACACAGAATGAGTGAAGTGATAAGCTGCTACTGTTGCAAGCCACTGAGAGTGTGGGGTTCTTTGTTATAGCAGCACACCTGAGACTATTTAGACCAGCGGTTCTCAATCTGTGGGTCGTGACCCCTTTGGAGGTCGAACGACCCTTTTACAGGGGTCACCTAAGACCATCGGAAAACACATATATAATTACATATTGTTTTTGTGATTAATCACTATGCTTTAATTATGTTCAATTTGTAACAATGAAAATACATCCTGCATATCAGATATTTGCATTACGATTCATAACAGTAGCAAAATTACAGTTATGAAGTAGCAACGAAAATAATTTTATGGTTGGGGGTCACCACAACATGAGGAACTGTATTAAAGGGTCACGGCATTAGGAAGGTTGAGAACTACTGATCTAGACAGACACATTTGGTTTTAGGGAAAGTTAGAAATTCCATTTTCATGTACCAGGTTGCTGTGCCTTCCTTGAAGTTGTTTATTTATAGCGTGAGGATCCTTTCCAAAACCCAGCCAGGAAGAGTTAGGACACATTGAGGGCCACTACATTTGGTTTTATAAACAACAACAAAATAGCTCTTTAAACATGATGTCATGATATTTCCAATTGTGATTCACTCTCAGAATTCGATTTAGAAAGCTAAGGGGCCTCAGAGGAGCCAGAGTTACTGCTTCTTCACCTGAAGATTGTGGGCGAACAGTGACCTCATCAATTTGCATGCTACAGAACAAGACATCCTGGATGCAGCGGGTGGTCCCCTCTCCCACTCTCCCAGGTGCCCCAGCAGCTCACCCCAAAAGGTCTTGTTTGGACCATCTGAGGGTCAGAAGTGAAATGAGTTTGGGAGGCCCTCTCCCTAACGTTTCTCACGCCCGCCGGCAGCCAAAATGCACAATTTATCATGAAGTGACAGGCTCCACTCCAGCGGGACCCTCGGACAGAACAATGGGGCTCCATGGGTCAGCAAGGATGGAACAGGGAAAGGCTCCCAGTGGAAGCTCGCGTAATCCAGGTGGCAGCTGGGAAGGCAGCCACAAAAAACACAAGAGGCAGCCAGACTCTGAGAGTTTCTCTCTGGCTAAGTAGAGAGGACTTCCATCGAGTGCTGAAAGCGAACCAAGGCAGGATGGACAGACCACAAACAGACCCCACACAGACCCTGCCTGCAGCAAGAATGAGACACAGACCTACCTGGAGTTAGGGGATATTTTCTTATTGAAGTTGCTGTTTTTTTTTGTTTGTTTTGTTTTTTTGTTGTTATTTTTATTTTGTGTGTGTGCCAGATGGGCTCTAAAAGACATACTCAGAAGAAACCCAAGCAAAAGGAAGGGAGAAGGGATGGTTATAGGTAACAAAATCCCCCAGCAACCACAGGATAGGAGATTATACGCCTTGGAGAGTGGCAGCTTGGAACAGGGGTGTCTGAAATAGTAATTAGTACGCGTGGGCCCCGCTGAGTGCCACTTAGGATCTCCCATGTTCATTGGCTGGCAGAGGATCAACCTGACAAAGGAGCCAATCAAAACACCAGCCATGCTTCCCAGAGAGCTGCTCTGCCTCTGCTTATCACAGAGGGCAAACATGGGGGCCCCGGGTGCTCTGTGTCTGCTGGGGTGTCTTTAAAGATCAGGCTTGTCCATACATAACCCGAGGAAGAGACTGGGCTTTCCCCTTGAAAATGGAAGCTTAGCCAAGCAGGGTTTAGGGAGTGGGAAGGGAGAGCCACGCCTGCTGAGTCCAGTGGCTCAGCGTCGTCAGACTCACAGGGGCCTCAGAGAGGAGGCCAAAGCCTCTTCGGAGACCAGGTAGGATGATGGGAAAGGTCAGGGCTGCGTCTCCCAGCTCCCGAGTCAGCCAATTTAGTCAACAATGACAGGCTCCCCTGGGAAATGTAGCCAATTCCAAAAGTGCCACTGCCTAGAGAAGAGAACCACCGTGGAGTAATCAGAGCTCAAGTGCAGGAGTGCTATCCCTCAACTTGCACAGGCCACCTGCAAACAGTGGCACTTCTGCCAACAGTCGTGAAAATTAACACATGCAAATGAACCTACTCAGTGACATGGAGACAATTAACATTTATTTTGACAAGGTGCCAGGTGTTGGGTTCATTAGGTTAATTGTATCATTTATTTGTTTTTTTTGTCATCCAGCAAATATTTATTGAGCACCTACTGTGTGTTAGGTGTGTCCTAGGCACCCAGAATAAAGCTGCTAACAAGTTTAAATTCTAGTGGGAGACAGAGAAACAAAACAGGTTAAGTGAAAAGTAGAGAATATAGGGTTAGGGAATACCAGGTTGTGGGGGGACGGAATTAAAAGTTCTTTTGTTTAAATGAGGACTGGCCAAAGATGGCATCTGTGATAGGTGACATCTCAGTCCAAACCTGAGGGACGTGAGAAAGTAATTCATGCTGACAACTGGGGAAGAACATTCAAGGTTGGAGTGGAGCGAGTGGCTTCTACCTGAGTCAAGAGGGATGACACTGAGGATTCTAAACACGATGAAAGCTCACTTAGTATTTCCATTCCAGCCCAGTGAGGTGGTAATGAAATCTACATCTTCTAAAAAGGAAATCGAGGCTTAGGGAGGTTAAGGGACTTGCCCAAGGAAATGGGAGATCTGGGATTCAGACTCAGACTCTGGTAACTGTGGAGTGAGAGCCACCAACCCCATGCTCTCCTGCTGTCAACACCAACAGGGCATGTGGTAACAGCATCACTTACTGAATACTGTCAAGGCTCCCTCAGGGACAGATACCTCCCTTTGTAAGCAGTCACTAGTCCTCTATCAATATGCCCTGTTTGCTGTTTAACTGAAAGGAATTGCCATTGTCAATAGAAATGACACGTGTGGCAACTTGAATAATTCACTATCAGGCCGAAGGGCACTATGTTTGGCGACTTTTCCCCTGGTTAGTGTATATCATCGTTTGGGGTGCTCCTTCCTCAAAGAGGAGGGGCCCGCTGCAATGTATTAATAGCATCCTTCTTAGGGATGCTGCCAATGCCAAAACCTGCTCAAAGGAGGAGACGCAAAGACAGCCAGGAGGGATGACGTTCTTGGAAATGCCGTAAGTCTTAAAAGAGTTTTTTAAAAAATCCCTTTCAAACTGCCTTGGTGACGTGATGTCCCTGATTTCCCTCCCACTGTATTATTATACATTAAATGGAGTGAAATTTCAAAGTGCTGCGGGGAAGCTACACCCACAGAGCCCTTGCGAGCAATGGGGTGTGCGTACCCATCTCCCAAGAGCGCTCTGGCACCGACGTGCCTGTCCAACATCCAGCTCGCATCTCCCAAAATGGCTGTGAAGCTTGTGGTGTAGGAATCACACAGCAGGGGAAGGAGGACTCAGAGATGATGCCAGAATCCTGGCAGGACCGCTGGGCGACAGAGGGGCTCTGCAGAAATGTACCTGCCTTCACACCTCTACCTGCACTCCCTTGTCCTCCAGCCACGGTGCTGAAACGGTCATCGTGGGGGTATTGTCTGTGTCACCCACGTTCCAGTCCCTTGCGAATGCATGGAGGCTTTCTGTCCCTCCTACCCGGGTGCCACGAGGACAAGGTGACGGTTGCATGAGGCAGCCCTGGGACCAGGGAGCAGTGTACTCTCGAGACAAGAAGAATCCACATGGAGGGACCAGCGCATTAATCTATTCTTGTGACAGGCTCAGGACAGTACAGCGAGTGGGAAGCGGTACGGCATTAATCAATCCCTGTGTTTGGAGAGAAAAAACTGAGGCTCCTTGCAGCTTCAGGATGTAAGGAGCCCCAGGCTGGGGTCATCCCTGACCCTGTCATCCCCGCAGATGCACTGCAGGTGGGAACTGCGGACACTGGGCGCGCGGTGTCTGATGAGCTCAGGTGACCTCTAACAAGGGCCCCTGCTCTCAGCATCGCCAGGAGGATCAATACGCAAGATAGACACGCGCTCACAGCCACTTTCTGTCCCCGTGCCGGGTCTCTCGGACTGCGCCCTGGAGGACTGGCCATGATGGTCCCGTGTCCCATTGTGCCCTTAGCCAGCTCATTCTCGGGCACCAAACACATGCTTGGAGCCATTCGCCACACAGGGTATCATTCGCCCTGTTCCTGTTGCTGCTTTTCCCAGGAAAGAAATAAAATAAAAGCCTTTCTTTCTCCGAGAAAGGACCCATGTGATCAAAATACCTTTAGAGAATGATAATATCGGTAGGCTTTATTCAGCAAATAAATCATGGTCTGGGATTTTAAGAGCTTTTGTGATAGCAAAACACATCGCCGCGATCCGCACACAGACACCTAAGCGCACTTTTCTCCACCCCCCTCCGGAGCTTGTCATTCAGGGCTGACAACCCGAACAATCTCTGCTTTTCTTTCAGAAAACAACCAGCGGCCCTGGGAAAGGGGGGCTAGTCTGCAAGAGCCCCAACCACAAAGGAACGGCGACGCAGGCTGCATGCGGTAGGCGCCCCCGGAACCCCAGGAAGCAGACATGGTGAGCGTTGCAGAGGATAAGATGTCACATCGATCGGTAGAGGTGCCATGTGCGCTGGAACAAAGAGGGAGAACTCTCGGGTGGAAAACAGCCTTCCGTACGGGGAAGTTGTGAGGGGGTCAGGGAGGTGGCAGCTAGGGAGCGGGCCACACTCCGTTCCTGGGGCACATTTCTTCCTTCCCTAGGCTGCAGCCAACAAGAGGTGGGTCTGGATTCATTTCCCTTCCTGAGTCCCCAGCAGCCCCCCATAAACTAGGGAGCCCTCTGATTGAACTCTGGAGCCCACAGCCAGGCAACCTGAGGCCCGCAGGAGAGGCAGGGAGGCCTCAGGGATGGGGAGAAGGAAGAGCCAGCTCCCCACCTGGGTTCCCTGAGATACAACAGATCCATCCCCATGAGGGTCTGAATCTCCATATGACTACGTAGAAGCAGAGGACCCTGTGCAAACCAATTTACCTCCCTGAGCACCACATTCCTTAGCTTGAATAGTAGCTAACATTTTGCAAAGTGCTGGCTCAGTGTCATGCATGGTGCCCAGCACTTTATAAGCATTCCCTTATTTCCCCTTTCCAATAAACCTAGAGGTAGGTACTGTTATTCCTCCCATTTCACAGATGAGAGAATGGAGGTGGAGAGGTGCTGGGAAATTGGCTCAAACTGACAGGGCAGATAGCTGGTTAGAGAAGCCAATGCAGGCTCCCAGCCACATAGTCTTGCTCTATAATTATATCTCTACTAGTGGCCCAGTGCATGGATTTGTGCACATTGAAAGGGAATCTGGCACAGGTGAACTAGATTCGGGGCCAAAAGGGCCCCAGCAGCAAGCTAACCCAGGAATTGGGCTCCCTCTTTCCTCCTCCCTTCTCTCTGGGCCTGGGGTGCAGGTGAACCAGATTCAGGGCTGACAGGGACCCAGAAGCAACCTAGCCTACTGGTTGGAGCATCTACCCCCTGGTGGTCATTGTGCGTCATAGCTACTGGTCGAACAGTCGAATGGTCGCTTAGGCTTTTATATATATAGATGGGGAGAAGGGTGGTCACACCGATCTTATAGAGTGTGTGTATACAGGAGGCAGGGGTCTGGGCGTATTAGACACACAGGAGGCACTGAAGAAATGTGTCTCACTTCCTGCTGGGTCAGGGGTCATTGTGTCATTACCACAATGGCATCATGGCTAACTTTTACTGAGTCCTTAGTGTGTGCCAGGCACCAATGTTATGATATGTGTATATTATTTTCCCATTTGACAGACGAAGAAATTGAGGCTCAGAAAGCTGAAGTAACATGCAACTGGTAAATGACAGAGGTGGGATTTGAACCTGAGCCGTGTGACCCCTAACGCCTGTGTACTGCACCTTCCCAGCTTATAGCAGGACAACTGTCAGCTCAGCTAACACTAGTGAAGACTGGGGATGTATTCCTCCTCGTTTGCATAAACCCTCTCTCAGAGAAAGCTTCGTGGCTTCCTTCCTGCATTGCATCAGAATGGCAGAACCACAGTCAAGATGGGCTCAAAGGTCATGTGGGTCCAGACCTTTGCTGGACAGAGATGACCTTGAGCCCTTCTTAGGTGAAATGCCTTGCCCAAGGTCTTGACTACCAATGACTGGCTGAGTGGGATTGAACCTTGGCCTCTCACTCTGTGGTTTTCTCGCTATTGTCCTCTTCCACCTCCCTAAAGAAAGACAGAGAATTCTGAAACTTACAAGCAAGGCGACGCCTTATTAATGAGAAAATGAGGGACCACAGAGAAAGCTTCTTCTCTCACCCACTTAAAATTTTTATTATTACCATTTGCAAGGTAGGGCATGAGCAAAAATGACCTGTTAGTAAATTAGTCAACAAAGGAGGCATTCTGATCCTTTCTGATCCCAAATTCATCAGATTGGGTTTCTATGATAAATTATGTCTTCTGCAGAAGTTCATTCACAACTAGAATCTGAAATCTCCATTTTTCTATTTCTTATCTGGACCAACGGCACCATGGTCAATATAGACATGCTCCCTCCTGCACGGGAACTTGGCAATTTTTCAGGAGTGAGAAATGAGTTGAAGAAATAAGGATGTTGAGCAAATCCTGTATATAATTCTCATCTCAATTTGATCATTTGTTCAGCGGAGCCAAATTAGGCACGTGGGGAGGCTGCCGGTGTTCTTTTCAATTTTTAATTCTTGACATGGTTCGCTCAAGGATTTTTTAAAACTCAGAAATCAAAAATCTTGTATTAGCAAATGGAGCTTGATCTTTCTCTTAAATGGTTTTTAGTTAAGTGGATTTCACAGGTCTAACCTGAAACACTTTAAACTTGATTCTGCTGAAAAGGAACCGCATGTTAAAAAAAAAATTAGTTCTATCTCTCAGGGCCTTATCATGTAGTGGGAAATGAAATTCCCAGAAATACATAGTCCTAGTCCTCTGATATGCTAATATCAACATGGACAACTTTTTACTGAGAGAAAGAGAACCTGGGGTGGGGGGGGGGGAAGGATACTTTCTTTTTGAAGTGCAGGTCACCTGTAGCCATTAAAAAAAGAACCACATTTTCATCTGCAATGAGATAAATGACACAATTAGACTTATTTTGAGTTTGTGACAATTTACTTAATAGAGCTAATTTCAGGGGTTTTATGCGAAACTCAAGTCCCACACATTTCTTTCCTGCTAAAGGTACACATTTCTCTCAACAGGTAGCAGCGTTGTAACTGCTGTGGCATTTTTGGCTTATACAAAGCATTCAGTGACAGAAGAAAGACATAGGACATGCTTCATAATTAACCTCCCTCCTCCCTTTGGCTCATGCTCCCCAACCCCACATAATTCTGTGGAAAACCGAAATCCAGGTGCACCCCGATTCACCTGCAGCTGGGGGGCGGTGTCTCTAACACCAGCCTGGGATACACATTCCCTCAGACCTGCGTGTTCAGAGCTCCAGAAAGATGAACACATTTGTCGAGTTCTCCAACTTTACATTACTTAGCTCTTTTAGGCTGAAGTTTATAAATATATCAACTCCTGCCTGGCCAGCAGGGCTCAGTGGTTGAGTGTTGACCTATGAACCAGGAGGTCAGGGTTCGATTCCTCGCCAGGGCACATGACTGGGTTGTGGGCTCGATCCCCAGTGGGGGGCATGCAGGAGGCAGCCGATCAATGATCCTCTGTCATCATGGATGTTTCTATCTCTCTCTTCCTCTCCATTCCTCTCTGAAATCAATAAAAAAAATATTTAAAATAGATAAATAAATATATCCCCTCCTGGTCTTCTCTGATTTGATTTAATCATTAATGTAACATAAGACACTCCTGAGGTAGGTATTTTATCGTCCTGATTTTACGAACGAAGAGAATGAGGCTCACTGTACTTCTGCAATGTGCCTAACGCCAAGGGTTGCCAGATTTATTTTTTCTTAAATTTGTTAAATCTGGCAACTCTGTGAGTTCCCATAGTGAGGACCAAATCCTCCGAAGTAGGCGGGGCCTCAGATAGGCTCCGCTCCAGGTCTGTCAGAAAGAACTGCCCAAGCTATAGCTTACCAGATGTGGGTCTCTCCTCCGAATGTCTATACCAGTGGTCGGCAAACTGGCCCCTTGAGTGTGGCTCTTCCACAAAATACCACGTGCGGGCATGCACGTACAGTGCGATTGAAACTTCATGGCCCATGCCACGGGGCCAAAGGGCCGCATGTGGCTCGCGAGCCGCGGTTTGCCGACCACTGGTCTATACCTTTCAACTCGGACTGTCATTTACATTCAGCTTCGGTCCAACAGAACTACAACATGAGCATATGTGACTAATCACATTAAATTAAAAAAATGAATTTAGTAGTATGTTTTTCTATTTTTACTTTAAAATATGCTTTTAGTGATTTCAGAGAGAGGAAGGGAGAAGGATAGAGAGATAGACACATCAATGATGAGAGAGAATCATTGGTGGCTGCCTCCTGAACGTCCCCTACTGGGGATCAAGCCTCAGACAAGGGTATTTACTCCACCCAGAAATTGAACCATGACCTCCTGTCCAAATTTGGTTCGTATTTTCAGTGGTTCAAGGGAAATGCGGTCTTGCCAAAACAATAAAAGCGTGTTAAACAGAAAAATATTTTATATTGCTTCAGTTTTAAAATTTCAATTAATTACAATGCAATCAAGTGGAAAATTCAGTTCTTCAGTCACGCTGAGCACGTTTTAGTGCTCAGTGGCTACACATGGCAATTGGATGGAGCTGTTTCTAGACCATGTGGTTGTTTTCTTCTTTTTATTTTTATTGCATGGTCCACACTGGGGATGAAGCCCGCAACCCGGGCACATGCCCCGGCTGTGAATCAAACTGTGACCTCCTGGTTCATAGGTTGATGCTCAACCACTGAGCCACACTGGCCTGGTAAGACCAAGTAGGTTAATGGGGTTCTTCTGGGATGATTTCCTCCTCAATGCACCCTGGGATATTTTATACCCACACCTCTGACAGCATTTATGGCTTTACCGGGTAATGATTTACTGATCATCCTACCTCCCCCTTCCCCTCCCCCAAACTTTGAGCCTTGAGTACTGGGAGGGGTGAGACTGAGTCTTCACCCCCCCTGTTATGAATTTGTCCCAGGAACCAGTATCAGGTTTAGGACACACTAGTATCCAAGAAATAATTATGGAATGAAAGAATGGCTTGACTAGTCGAGTTTATAAAAATGCAGTTAATTGAGGTCTTACAGTGTACCAGGCTAAGGATAATAATGGTAATAGTAATAAATGATATCTACTGAATTCTGATTTTATGCCAGGCTCTCAGTTACTACCAGCTTTTAAGGCATTTCTCATTTAATCACCCCCCCTCCCCAACCCACCTCACACCTGCCAAAAAAATCAACTTTGAGGCAGGAATTATTATTCTCATTTTACAGATGAGAAAACCGAGGCTTAGAGAAATTAAGTAACTTGCCCACTCTCACACAGTTACTCTGTGCCAGAGCCAGGACTATGCAGACGTATCTCAACACTGCCCCACCCCCAACCCCCTGTATCAGTGTTTCCCTAACCGCAGTCATCGGCCAGGCTCATGCTTTTCACTAAATCTGATGTCCACTGATGCTCTTTCCTTAGCACATTTTAAAATCGCCCCCCGATTCAGAAAACGTTAATCCACTCAGCCTCCTCCCCAAATAATGTCTGTGAGATGAAAAGCTTGATGTTTTAGTGATAAGGTTTTGTGATGCATTAAAACAGACACGTTGAAATAAAGTTTGCCCACACACCACACAAAGTCACAGTGTGCTGCCTGCCGCACTTGGGGAAGCACTGCCCCCTGCTCCATCACATCTGCCTTCTGCCATTTGTCTCTCTGCTCCCAAAGACCCAGCACTAACCCTGCGCTTCCCCTGCCCTCTGCAGTGGTCTCAGCAAGAATAGCACCAGCAGCGGAGGAACGGGCTGAGCGGAGGGCTCCCCAGGCCCGTCTTTTCTCATTATTTCCAACTGCATAAAAGCAACACACACGCAAACCACAAGACTTAACCTCCCACCCCCTCCACCTTGAAGTTTTTCTTCACTTCTTCAAGGTCAGAGGACAGAGACTGCTTCAGAAGGTGGCGTCCATGGGTCAGGGCATCCTGCTGAGAGCTTCCCCACTGTCTGCCAGGCGATGCCAGGAAGAGTCTGGAAACTATTAGCATCCCAGAGCCTGTGTGCTCCCTGCCTGTCTTCTGCTCAGCCCTGAGGGGAGGGTGCCTCCTTAGCCCAGACCACCACAAGTGCGTTCCTGCACAACCCAGTTTCCACTCAACTCCCAAATTCACCAGCAATCATCGGGCACCTACTATATACACCCAGACGCTGCAAACCCTCAATGCAATTTTCAATAAGAATGACACCAACACCAATGTAAGTGCTTACTATGTCTAGACACTGTTCTAAGAACTTTAGATATTTAGACATAAAATTTTTAGTTTTTTTGTAGCTCAAACATGGTAAAATATCAGTAATTTTACATGGTCCAACTTAAACATATTAATCACTTAATACAATATCTCGAGAACAGATGCTTTTATCACACCAATTTTTAGCTGAAGAGACAGAGAGAGAGAGAGAGAGAGAGAGAGAGAGAGAGAGAGAGAGAGAGAGAGAGAAAGAGTGACTTTACCAAGGTCATTCTGTCAGTAGTGGTAGAGCTGGGCTTTGAACTTGGGGACTCCTAACTACAATACTTTTCACCTTTTACAGTAAAAATACCCCCCAAAAGAATGCTGTCTTCTGAGGCTAGACACATTTCAGGTGCACTATGGGTAAAATATACTTTTGTGGAAATAAGAGAACATGGTGGTTAGAGAAGCTTTGGAACCAGGCAGACCTGGCCCTGAGGCTCTGGGAAAGTTCTGCTCTTTGTTTTTCAATCTCTCAGACCCTCAGTTTCCCTCTCTGTAAAATGGGCATGTTAGAACTCTCTAACTCACCGGGGGTTTGCGACCTTAAATGAGATAACGGATGCAAATCACGTAGCTCAGCTTGACACAGAGCTAAGAGCTCAACAAACAACAGGGATTGTGTGGACTGGCCAGAAATAACCTTGTCCGTCTGGAGGAAAATCTCTCTCAGATTCCAAATAGCTAGGCCACAAGCAGACAGCCTGAGCCTAAATAGGAGAGCGCCTGCCATCTGAATGAAAACCACAGAATACTTGTGGGGAAACACTTAGGGATCGCCTCCTGCAGAGTCACTTTACAGAAGTGGCTGC
>NW_005362269.1:13952253-13965453 GCF_000412655.1 Myotis brandtii | reverse complement strand
CAACACGCTGCAGTGGTTGGGAGGAGCAGTGGGGGAGAGAGAGGAAGGTGCTTTTGTGTGTGTGTGCGTGTGTGTGTGCGTGTGTGTGTGTGTGTATGGGGGGGGGAGCTGGTGGTGGGACTCTAAATGGTTTCCATCCCCAACTCCCGAGCTACCACAAATAACAGCCTAAGTGAAAACAATGTGCTTCCCTTGCCAATGCAGCTTCAAGACAAGCCCCGAACCTCCCTTTTTCCACCCAGACTGCCGCCCTTGACCACCTCCTATGTTAATATTCTGGAGGTGCCATAGTGTAAAAAGCACATTAAAGTGGCTGGTAGTGTGGCTGGGAGTCCAGGCAACGGACTGTACTGGGAAGGCGTCCATGCAAGTGGCCCGACTAAGTCTGGAGGTGGCCGTGAGCCTCTCTGGTAACTGGTCATCTTGGGCAGTCAGAATGGACAGGGCGCAGGGCCTGGAAGGAGAGGAGACCTGCTCGAGGGACCGCCACCTGCAGAGGCAGGGCGCTCACAGGGTCAGTGTTGACCCTGCACAGGGCAAAGGCTTGGGCGGCCGGAGGGCTCAGGTAACAGGCATTCCCTCCCCTCCGTTCCACGCCTGGTGCTGAGTCAGGTCCTGGGTGCAGCAATGACGAAGACACGGCTTCTCTGAAGAAGCTGGCGGTCTAGGCCGGTGGTTTCAGGCTGTGGTTCCCAGACCAGCAGCCTCAGCACCCCGAGAACTTGTTAGAGCTGCACATTACGGGGTCTCCTTTCGGTCCTACAGATCAGAAATGCAGGCAGGGACGGGGCCCAGCTGTCTGTGGTGGAACAAGCCCTCCAGGAGATTCTGATGGATGCTGTTTGAGAACTGCTGGCGTTGAATGAAGCCAGGCTGACGGCAAAGTGTGGAAGAGAATGTCAAGGAAGAAGAGGCTCCGCTTATCTATTTCCAAGAAGGTGGAGGCGGTGCACAATTCCCCAACCCCTCCCTCCGGGCGCCCTAGGGTTCTGCTCATCCAGAGAGGGCGTGGGAGCATCTGGAAGACGCAATATGGAAAAGGGGTGATTCAGCCAGGGTGGAGAGATGGAGAAAATGCCAGACCCAGACCTGGGCCAAAGTAAGGTGGAGGCGGTGCACAATTCCCCAACCCCTCCCTCTGGGCGCCCTAGGGCTCTGCTCATCCAGGGAGGGCGTGGGAGCATCTGGAAGACGCAATATGAAAAAGGGGCGATTCAGCCAGGGTGGAGAGATGGAAAAAAATGCCAGACCCAGACCTGGGCCGAAGCGCAACGGTGAAGCAGGTGGCGGTCCCTCGAGCAGGTCTCCTCTCCTTCCAGGCCCTGCGCCCTGTCCATTCTGACTGCCCAAGATGACCAGTTACCAGAGAGGCTCACGGCCACCTCCAGACTTAGTCGGGCCACTTGCATGGACGCCTTCTCAGTACAGGGGACGTTGCCTGGACTCCCAGCCACACACTACCAGCCACTTCAATAGCATTTTAAAAATCCACCAGAACTTATATGTGAATTCATCCGCAGCCCTGAGTACAACGTCAGATTTTCTCCCAGTAATGGCTGTGCAAGGCTAGAGGAGAATCACGAATGAAGCCAAACATATCAACTCTAAGGGTGAACACTGTAGGCACTGTGTTGGTTAGTGGCGGGGAGAGATTTTGAGAGAGAAGATATTTCAGACAGTGGCTCCCAGATGGCAGGGAGGCAAGCCCCCTCCTCCACTGTCTGGGCAGCCCTGATGGGAGGCAGGTGGGCCTTGGGGTTCCCCGCTCTGTGTGGCGGGATGACTGCATTCCCATCCTGCTCTCAGCCCAGAGCTGCCCGGAGCCATGATACACGGGTAGCTGTGGGGGGCATCTGGGGTAGCTGTGGCAGGGCATCTGGGGTAGCTGTGGCGGTTTCGTCTGTAAGCATTCCCAGGGCAAATTCCTTTTTCCTATAGTCCCTAAGGCCAGACTCAGGAGTTTGGGCTGAGCTGCTGAGCATCTCATGTATTAGCTTAGGGCTATTAGAGCTCAGCTCCACCTAGCTTAAGCAAAAAATGAGTGAGTTGGAAGGCTGTTAGACAGCTCACAGAAGGAAAGGCGCAGCTCACGGAGGTAAAATGGGGAGATGGGGTGGGGAAGCACGGGAGACCATGGCCACTAAAGAATGCCACAGTCATGTTTGCAACCCCTGGGGCCACCAGAGAAAAGAGTGTTTCCTCCATTTCCCAGCTTCACTTGTAGACATCCTTGCCTGGGGCGTCTGCTTGTCTCCACTGGGGTCCCTGGCCTCCCCCGGGTCAATCACTGGGCCAGGAAGGGAACAGCACACTATGACCCCACCTGGGCTCGGGTGTGGCTGAGAAGAAAGGATGAAGAGGGTGTTGACGATAGATCTGGCCACCAAGTAAAATTTCCAGACTAAGACATAAGAATCAGGTCCAGCCGGGGTGGGTCAGTGGTTGAGCATTGACCTGTGAACCAGGAGGTCACGGTTTGATTCTTGGTCAGGGCACATGCCTGGGTTGCAGGCTCGATCCCCAGTGGGGGATGTGTAGGAGGCAGCCAATCAATGATTCTCTCTCATCATTGATGCTTCTATCTCTCTCTCCCTTTCTCTTTATCTCTGAAATCAACAAAAATATATATAAAAAATATTTGTATATATTTTTTAAAAAAGAAATAAGAATCAGGATGTCAGTTAAACTTGAAGTTCCCATACACTATTTGGGACATATTTACTCATACTGAAAGCATTATTTGTTCTTAACCTGAAACTCCATTTCAGCTGGGTGTCCTAACACTGAATCTGGCAGTGCTGTCGCCAAGGAGTTGGTGTGAGTCAGGCTGCCCTGCTGTGGCTGCCACAATCTGCCAGGACCCTTGCAGAGGGACCAAGTTCTCATGGGGGACGGCACTGTCCATGCCCTGCAGCCCAAGTCCTGTCTCCATGTAGCCTTGGGATGGCTCTCTGCCTGGATGAGAATCCGGATCGGGCATCTACACTTTCTACAAAGTGTCAAAACTGCCTGGCTGTCTGGGGTGTAAAGCATATGGTGACTCTTTTTA
Organism: Myotis brandtii; assembly: GCF_000412655.1. Taxonomy (NCBI): domain Eukaryota; kingdom Metazoa; phylum Chordata; class Mammalia; order Chiroptera; family Vespertilionidae; genus Myotis; species Myotis brandtii. The sequence continues at coordinate 13,962,404 of NW_005362269.1, read as the reverse complement.
TCCACCACATGGAGTCCTGGGTGGGACCTGAGGAATTTATCAGAAAATTTCAGCTCGGATAAAATTAGGGCTGCACTCTCGGCAAGCTCCTTGGAGACATCTGACATTGAGGGAGTCAGCGTGCGGCTCACCAGCCGGTCTGAGCCCATTCCCTGGGGCTGGACATCAGTTCCTTTCCTCCTCAAAGGCCCACTGCAACCATGTGCAAGGTCTGCCCCTTCCTACTCAAAGTTTGGAGCCCCGAGCTCTCCGCAGGCTCCATTTGTGCCAACCGTGTTGATCCCTGTAAATATTTACTGAACTGGCTCTGCAGTCAAGGCACAGCCGTATTTCCTCTTCCATCTGAAAGGAAGTTTATTACACAAAGTAATAGGTGATGTCTTCTTACGACCGCATAAATCTGCTCCAGTACCTGGGAGCCGAACTTCTTAGCAAGAACAAACAGTTGTTCCCGAAACATTCCACGCAGAGGGAAACAATAAAACCAGAAACAAAAGCAAGACAGCAAACAAAACGTATACTGAGATTTATTCTCTGTTCGAATATTTAACACGAGATAGAGCCGCCCAAAGCTGAAGTTCAATTCTATTTCCCAAAGTGGGAAAACCAAGCAGTTTGACTGAATTTTTCTTTACACAACACTTTCTCATGCTGGCGACGAGGAGTGACTTTTTTGGTGCCAAATGTCCAAGAAAGAACCCTGAGTGATGGGGCGAAGTGCTGATCTTGGACTTAGGACACACAAAGCCAGTCCAGGGTCAAGGTCAGCGCTGGGCAAGATTTCAAGCAGAACCACGTTTCCTTTGTGTTCTCTAATCTGGTAGCAGAGGCTACGGTGCCCAAAAAGCTCTGGGTGAATTATCTGATAGTCTTAGTGAAACACGAAGCCCGTGCAGTGTGCTTGGATTTAAGGGGAACGTAACATTTCTTCTTCTGGGAAAGCCTCATGCACTTGGAACAGACTCCTTAATGAAGGGGCAGTGACCTCAGAGCTGACCTTCAACATCCTTCCCACAGAGCCCTGTGCTTCATACCATGGTCAGGAGCCAACTCTCATTGGGTGAGCGTGACTTAGGGCTCTCCAGTCTTTCTGGGAAATGTGACTTAGGGTCATCAGGGGTGTGTGTGTGTGTGTGTGTGTGTGTGTGTGTGTGGAGCTAATTTCTTGTCAGGTGCACATGTGACCATTCTGTCCATGGGAGGGATTATCATTCTAAAAAGTGGCTTTAGCTAATTAGTTTATTTTTGCTGAGATGGTCCCATTCCACACCCTTAATGCGATGCCCTGTTCTCATGTAGAAATTGGAAAGCTGGCTGAGTCTTGAATGGTACTGAGTGATTTGCCTGCACTGGTTCTAGCTGGGGAGGTGGCTGTGTATTTGGGAGGGGCAATAACTAAGTATGTCTGGTTCACTATTGTGCACCCCAAACCTAGCATAGAAAAATATCTTTATTTACCCACTGCTTCTGCTGAGCACTGTGCTAAGGGCTGTTCAAAAACCATCTCATTTAATCTTTACAACACCCCCTGAGACAGGTACTATTACTGTGTCCTTTCACAGGAGGAAACTGAGTCACAGGGAGGTGAAGGATGTGACCTGTGCTCATGGAGCTAGTAAGTAGAAAAACCTGGGACTGGATGCTGGGCATCGTGGATTGTGGAGTCTGTTCTCTTACCTTGTCCTAGAAAAGACTGGTTTTATCCATTAATAAGAGGATGACCGGTAGGAGTAAGATTAAAGTGCTCTGTGACACAACCATGGCCTCCAACCTTAGTTATCAGGCCCAGAATCCACATAAAATTCCCTGAAAGCACTGCCATTTCAGCACTTCTCTCTGTGGCTTCAGCCCATGACCGTCCACCACCTCTACTGCTCATTCTGACTTCGCCCTTCAGAGCGTGTGCTTCTCAGCTCATGGGATGGCTCATTGCTAATCCCATGTCAGTAGATAAGCATTTAGGTGGACACCGCTTCTGCCTGCTCTTTGCATGTTGAGAGGGGTCCCGAACACTCAAAGGAACTGGGGGTCAGACCTCCTCACAAGACACGCTTCTTGTGACTGCAGGGGCCGGGCTGAGACTCAGCAGAGGCCCACCTGAGATCACACCTTGAGACGAGCGAAGAAATAGCAAAGCTCCCCACTACAATCCTCCCCAGAGAGGAGGACAGACCACGCAGAGTCCGAAGGTGTGTTTTTTCTCAATTCACAGATCCGCTCCCCATCACATGGGGGGGCCCGATCACGGCCTGAGGAAGGGAGCGTCACACCCCTGAGCTTAGGCGGGTGGGAGCTGTCCCAAACAGGGAGAGCAAAGCCCACCTCGGCATCAGTGGCTAATGACACCTTCACTGCTGGTCAACGTGGCAGCTATTTTAGGTTAGATAATCTCTGGGTGGTCTTGTGATGCTTCCCTTTTATCACGTATGATTCACACAAGCAAATCTCTAAACGGTGGGGTTTCTGCCAACCCACAGGACATGTGCTTCTCTAATTTCACACCAAAGAGGTGGTCCGCTGGACCCACACGTTTGTGTCTGCTCTTGGGAACTCACGCTTCGTCAGTAGACAAGAGACGATGGAAGCAAACGCAACTGTTTTCTGCTCTGCTCCCTAATCACGCCACCGAGACCCAATACTTGAGTCTTCCTTTTGCCACTTGAATTCCAATTTTCAGTTCCTGTTAGAGATATCAATGTTCTCAAGATGGCATCATCTGTTTTTATTTTTTCACGTCATCTGTTAATGTCCATTATCAATGGGGAATAGTTACCCAACACTCACACCTTGGGGGGCAAGGAAAGGATTCTACGTTCCAACCAAACCAATTTCCAAAAATTGCTACTAAAGAGAAATGTCAAACACGTCTCCATGTTCAACATTTAAAAAACTTCTAATGAATCTTCTTTTCAACAAGTAATGCCATTAGCATGGATGCTATGCAAATGATATGCAGGGCCTGCATTTGTTTGGCTTCCTCGAAATTGTTTCAGAAACCTGATCACATCAAATATTTTTCAGTTTATGCAAAACAGAACCTCTCAATACATTTTTTTTTGGAAGGGGATGTAGTTTTCTATTTGCATGTGAATCCCAAGGGTACATTTTACACTTTGAATGTAGGATGAACACATTCCCAGGTCTGTCCTGCATTTTGGAACTTAATCATCACAGTTACTTTCATATGCCAAGGGCCTTACTCATCTGCGACTGGATGACCTTCTAGGGACATCGATGACCTTCTAGGGACAGCTGACCTTATAGGAGCCGAGCAAAGAGATGGCACCGAGACAAGCTGTTTCCCCATAAAAAAATCCCATTTTTGTAGTTCGCTATTTCAGACAGTGTTATTTCATAAACTGATCTCAGGTCATCGTGCAGAACTCAGGGACAAGAACACACGACCTGTAGCCAAGAAATCATTCAGGCCCTGGGATCCACAAGTTTGCATCTGAACCCTCGTCCGGACTGCTCTTCCCCGGTTTGGCGCGGCGGCCTGGCCTGGCCCGGCAGCGCCACCTTCTCCCTGCCAGGGAGCCCGTGAGCGGGGTGCTGGCTTGAGAGAGCCACGCATGATCACACTTACTGTAGCATCGGCTGTTTTTTTCTTAATTGTCCTGAGATCCTAGAAAGGAAACCAGCGTCTGTGCTGACAGAGGAGCTCAGCGTGAACCCTCATTTTTCACATGGAGCTAATTAAAAACTGAAATTAGTTAAATATGGAAATGACACTTGCAAGCACTTTAGTAGAATTCTGGCAAAATCCCTCCGGAGTGCTGTGACATTACCTGCTGCTTCGAAACTCCCCGACTGAATTTCACAGTTAAAAGGCTGAGCAAAGGGAAAGTTATTATTGAGATTTCGGATTCAGAATGTGCCTGTAAAACTCCAAATTAAATTTCACGGCTGGCCCTTGAGTGGTTGGCGATAATCTAACGCAGGCCAATGGAGTGGGCTGCCAACAATGGCCCTGCCAGCAGAGGCCCGATTACCCCTCTTTAGGCATGGGACGGTGGGTGGCAGCGGTGCCACAGTCAGCAGGTTAACACGGGTATTTTTCCCGGAATCTGACTCAAGGCGGTTCACACAAACCAGTCCCAACAAAGAGCCTAGCCCTAGACTCATGCATTGGGGTGTGAGGGGGCCAAGTACAGTTCCTGAGGGGTAACAAGACATACTTCTCACATATGGATTCTCTTTATAAGTCTCTTTCCTCTATCTATCTATCTATCTATCTATCTATCTACCTATCTAAAATATATATATGTATATATATAGTGTGCATATATATATATATATATATATCCTTCCATACATGTATATGTCTTATAGGCATGTCATAGGTTTTTTTTTAATCCTTATCCGAGGATATTTTTTCCATTGATTTTTAGGGAGAGTAGAAGGGAGGGAGGAGGAGTAGGGAAGGGAGGGGAAGAGAGAGAGAGTGAGAGTGAGAGAGAGAGAGAGAGAGAGGCATCGATGTAAGAGAGACACCTCGATTAGTTGCCTCCCACACACATCCCCGACCAGGGCCGGAGATAGAACCTACAACCCAGGTACGTGATGCCCTTGACTGGGAATCAACCCACGACCTTTCCATGCTCGGCCAATGCTCTAACCACTGAGATCACCAGCTAGGCCAGCATGTCACAGTTTTTATTAAGCATTGTGATTATCCATCATGAGCAGGGAAGTCAACCAGCACTGAGTCTCACAGGGAAGTGAGAAAGGTCTTCTCTTAAAGTCCCTGGTGGAATAAATAGCCTTTGCAAATGGACAATGACGCGGAAGAGGGACCTCCCGGCATGGGTGGAAACAGACCACCGCCTTGACAGGCAAAAGCCGCAGCGTTTGCTCAAGGGCAAATTATGGTGTTTGTCTACATCTGCATACGATTTAATTAAACCCGCCTACGCGTCCGATAGCTCTGGATCGGCAGCGGAGTATTTGGGAAGTCCAGCCGCTCTCCAAACAACTGGTGCGTTGTGATTTTATTGTTTTTTTTCAACACCATCCATTTGCCCTTGAGGCACTCCCTCCCCCTGGACCCTGGCCATGACTGAAGCAGGCACTTGGTCCTGGCCTGGGCAGGCCGGCGAGAGGAGCCCTGGTGCCAATGCCGGCCCTGCTCCGGGAGCCGCTGGCAGCGAGCCGGGGGTGGGCCGGGCTGCCAGGAAGAGCTCTCTGGCAGCTCCCACGCTCCTGTCTCTCCATCTCTCCGTCACACCCGGGCTGTGTGCGTCCCGGGTCTGGAAACCGTGGCTGCTTCCCCAGCTGGATGGGTGAGATGCTGCAGCTGTACCATCAGGCCGGCTTATTCTTATTGAATTCTGAATATCCAATTTCAAAGCAATTCCAATGAATGTGCCCAAGGCCGCGGATCAGCGTGGCTGCTGACACTCTCGGCAGCAGGGCCCCGAAGTTCATATTTCTAAACAAAGGCGAGATTACAGAAGCTTTCCTTGTCAGGACCGGCGCCTCGGAAGAACCCTCTCTACCAACTCTATTAGGGCCCTTGCTGACAGGGTGAAAGCTGTCGGGCTAATCCGTGGTCCTCGCTGCTCAGGCCTCGGTGGGTGAGCAAACTTCTCCCACCGACTAAAGACGAGTAGGGGGCCCGGCTGGTGTGGCTCAGTGGTTGAGCATTGACCCCAGAACCAAGAGGTCACCAGTTCGATTCCTAGTCAGGGCACATGACCGGGCTTGTGGGCTTGATCCCCAGTATGGGGTGTGCAAGAGGCAATTGATGAATGATTCTCTCTCATCGTTGTTGTTCCTTTTCTTTCTCTCCCTTTTCCTTCTCTGAAATCAATATATATATAAAAAGATGGGTAGGGGAGTGAAGTGGGGTGGGTTTAACTGGACGGGAAAGAGGCAGGACATGGAGGTTGGCACCTGTGACCTCGTTCACAGAGTGCAGGCTGGACAGGCACGATGCCCAGAAATGTGGCCCTGGGCGGACAGGGTGGCAGGGCTGACCAAGCATCCAGAAAGTCAGGAGCAATTCCAAACTTGTTCTGGAACAACTGTACCCCTACCCTGCCTCCATCAAGATGGAAAATAAAAATAAAGAAACACTATCCACGCTGTGGTGTGACTGGGCTCATGCTGGGAACCCTGCATTGCATGGAGTCTTCCTACCAGCTCCAGAAATATGTCTTCTCTCACCCCAACACTGTCTTCGAACCCTGCTCTACCCGTGCCTGGAAGGCATTTATTTCAAATGCACGAAGCAACACTTAACCCACAAGGTAGAGGACTGAAGAGGTGCAGAAAAAAACCAGCCTCAGAGACAAAGCCCTGCTGAGGTTGGCTGGACAGTCACAGCAGCATCAGTTCTGGCTTCTTGCATGAGGACCTGGGGAGCGTTTAGGGCTTGGCAAGCCTGGAAAACTGTTTTTGAGAGGCCTCGGGACAAAACCAGGTCAGTCACTATTGATGTTCACAATGTGTCAACTCCTTCCCTCAGGGGTGAAAGGAAACCTCAGGGCAGAGTACGAGTAGGGCTGTGGTGGCTCTGAATGACCCAGACAGCGGCTTCACAGCACAGGCTGCGGCCTGCCCCTCCTCACACTGCGCCCCATAGTCCTGACCATTAGTGGGTACTCAATGGGTATTTATGGAATGCACGAACAAGCAAACAAAGGCTGCCTATATGTCACCCGGGGTTCAATATGGATTTTAGAGTCAGAAAAGACTCCTAATATGACCATTGAATGGTTACATGGCACTGGATGAAGTATCTCTAGGCCTCAGTTTTCCCATCTATAAAATGTGTTGGGTAATGGGGCCCCCTATATAGGGCTGTTCTGAGGATTGGAGGCCACCGCTTACAAGGGGTCTCAACTCCTTCTCTCCCATTTTTCAAATGTATAAGTCCCCTCTCTGTGCCCCTTGCATAATAACCCTATGGAGTCCGCTTCAAAAAGAAAAAAAGCATTTCGAACATATAGGAGAGCCTTTATTTTTTGAAAAATGTCATAATCCTTCAAAAGGGACTGTTTTGCCTGCTCAGCACAGTCAGTGTCGGGGTGTGTCAATGATGGAGCCATGATTTTCCTTAAGAACTAGTTCTTTGGGTTGGGATACAGAGTAAAGACATAGAAACCAAAATGTACAACCAACAGCACCAGGATAAAGCGAAGATACCGAAGATGGAAGCAAAGGAAGGCTGCCGATGTCGAGACCTCGAAGGCTGGGGCATCCTGGGGGAGCTGGGTAGATGTTTCTAGAAAGCAGAGGGAAGGACAGCTACTCACAGGTCACTCCCCTTGAGTGTGCAGCCCTGTCAGTTTCAAATCATTTGCTCCTCTGAGCAGACAGCGCTGCTGGTGACTTACCAGGGTCGGTAGATGTTTTTAGTTACAAGCAGAAAAAGTCCTACCATAGCCCTGAAACCCCTGCCCTCATGCCTAGGAAGCGCTTTTTAATATTTATACATCTAAAGAGGGTTTGCCCTCGCAGACACGGAAAATCATTAGGAAGCCTCCTCAGGAGGCTGTAACTTTGGTCAAGGTCACGCACAAATCTACGCTTCACATTTCCGCCCAGGCTTGCCAGTAGGTGCCACCTTTGTGCCACAAACCATCCCCGGCCCTCGCTCTACTTTATTTCTAGGTTATCAATTTTTAAACAGAGAAAAGGAACAAAAATGTGCGTGTGAGCACAATTTTGAGCATATAAAAGTTGAAGAAACTTTTCTTTTTCTCCTCGTTCCTTGGCATGTCTATTTAACAGAGCTTTTTTTTTTATTTGACTTTTTTTTTCCTTCCAGCACCGCAGATGAATGGGCAAACCACGGAACCGGCGCTCACAGCAATGTCTTGTAACAGCTCTAACTTTGGTTTGGCATGTCACCTGTCTAACGAGACCGGGGAGAGGAAATATTCCATCAAAGCTGTGAGCGTGGAAGGAACAGCCTGGACGGCGTCCAAAGACACACACAGTCTCTTAGCAACTTCTGAAGTTCAGAAAAGCCAGCACTTGGGTCTGGGAAGCCGCCTGGTGGAAGTTCCAACCTCCCCAACCATGGATCACTCATCGACACGCCCCGCGGGGAAGTGGCAGTCACTTTCAGCATCTGTACCCAGGCTGCCGAAAAGCAAGTGGCCCTCCGAGGGCAGGCAACACTGCTCAAGAAAACGAGACAAAATGATGTCCCCTGCCCCCAAACACATATAAAACAGAGCTAAGTAGGAGGGGCAGACAGATCGGATTGACAAAAGCCTTGTAGGAGCACAGTGGCCTCCCGCTCCCCAACGAAAAGCATAACATTAACCTCCGCAGGAAGACAAGGAAAGTGGGGATCAGGCATGACCTAGTCCAACACTGACTCTCTAAGAACTGGGGTTTGCGCCTCTGCCTTGTGGAGAGAGGGCTTTTCGAGAATCCTTCTTTCTCGCTTATCTCTGGGGAATAGGAGACCCCGAGCACTCGTTATAGATGTTTGGGGGATCATCGGGTAGCCCCAGCCCTGCCTTTTGTAGCTAAGTGGGGAATGAGTGAGATGAGGACTCTATGAATTTGACCAGAAAGCCTACCTATATCCTTAACATTATCCCCCCAATCCGATGCTGACTGTTAATCCTAACGCTCTAACCCCTGACCACCCAGAACCCGGCCCTGAAGCCCAGTAAGGATCGTTATGCTCAGAGAACCCAGTACACAGTGGTCGGGAGGAGACGTCCCTGCCCTGTGCAGCCTCCCCCAGGGTATCTGCCCCTTGTCTGCCCCTTCCTCTGGGGCAATTAAGTCCCAGGTAGGTGAACCGCCATTTCAAGCGAAGTGAAGTGGGTACTTCTTAAGCCTTTGTTCCTTCTAGTGCCTGTTTTCCTTAAAACCTCATTCGGTGGCAACATTGGGAAGTTTATTAAATCTTGTTCTACTGTCTTCCAACTTTTTCATGGCTCATGTGAAAATAGCTTAGGAGGTACATTGTTGCAGAACCTCCAGCACCATCCAGCCCATCTGGTGTGCACTGACGTAAGAGACGTCACTGAATTGTAGGAGCAGGGACACTTCTCTTAGCTACCCCCACCCCCCATTCCCAGGGGCCACCCTCGGGTCACTGTGTCCAAGATAGAATGCGAGTCTCATCACGCTGATGGAGCCCTGCCTGGAGCCCCCCTCTTCTCTACCAGGTACAGCCAATGACTGACCCTGAGCACTCAGCCTGCACAATGTCTCCCTCTCTGCTTTCCTCTCCGCCTGCCCTGCTTCTGTCCTTGCTCAGCTCATCTGCTCTGCTTTCTGGGCTTTGAAACAGCCCCCTCGGCTTCTCTTGCCTCTAGTCTTGTCCTCCTCACTTCCACCTGCACAGGGATGCCAGACCGTTCCATGCCCTCCTCTATCAGGTATTTCCAGCAGGTTTTGCATCACTTAAGAATCAACCCAACACACATTCATATGGTACTTTGTGGACTGGCCCTTCCATCCAGCCCCCTCTTCACTGACACCTCAGCTCCCTGTATCTGTTTTGCTTCATTGTTGACTATCTGTGATTCCCTACAATGTTATGCTTTCTCAAGCATTACTCCCTGTTCTTGGTGTTCTTTACCCCTAAAATGTACTTCTCTGACCTTATCCTTCTGCAAACTCCTTTGCATCTGTCCAGCTAGAATTCAAATGTCACCTCCTCTCTGAAATACTCCCTGATACCTTCAGGTGAAGTCTGCCTTTTCTACTTCCTACTCACTTCCTATGGAGCCTTCCTTGGCTTCCATCTGTGGGTGTGTGTGTGTGTGTGTGTGTGTGTGTGTGTTTTTTTTTTGCTTTATCCTGGTGTTATAAGTGATTGCGTGCACATCTGTTTCCCTCTGTGTGTGATGGGATCTGTTGGAGGGCAGGGATCTTGGTCACCCATCTCTGCATCACTTAGAGAGAAGGAAGGATTCAGTAAATGTTTGCTGCATGAATGGATAAAGGACAAAGTCAGTCCTTGGAAGGTGGGTACCCCAGAATCAACTCAAACTTGAGAATAAGCCTTAAAATTAAAATAGCAACATGGGGATTCTCTTGCCTAAAAACTCCCCAGCTGTCAGACTAGCTCTATTTTGAGAGCTCAGTTGCTTCTTCTCCTTTCTTCCTTCCTATTCCATTTCTTTCTGGAACTTCTGGTGCAGGGATCTGAAGAAAATTGCCCTCCTCCTGCT
>NW_005362269.1:13928919-13952215 GCF_000412655.1 Myotis brandtii | reverse complement strand
TCAGCAATTAGAGACCCAAATTGTTATCAATAAAAGACCTGAGAACAGAGGGCAATCTGATACTTTCTTCCTCCAGGCTCTATTTCCCTGGAAACACTTATTTCCTTATGGAAAAAAAAAAGAGGGGTTGGGGGTGGGCAGCGGGGGGAAGCTCACAAGACCACGTTAAAGCAAATGCTTAGAAAATATTTGGAAGTAACTTCTATTCACAAATTATCTTCATTCATAAAATGAAAAGGCACATTATGTGAGCTGGGTAAATTGAGCGAGAGAAGAAATTAGATTTAATGCTGGGAGCAGAGAGGAATAGGAAGAAAGGAAAAGGAAAAGACCAGTAATTCAAAATTCTATAGTAAGTAGAATTTTCAAAACAGTGAATATGTATTACTTCTATGACTGCCACAAACCAACTCCAAGATGCTGGTGGGTAGTTAATTTCTCCACACTGCAGAAAAGAAGGTTTACGCTGAACAAAAAGACATGCTTTCCATCACCCAATGGGAGGAGAGTTGGGGCTCGCAAGTGAGAAGTGTGGGAGAAGAGGGAGGGAAGGGAACAGGATGAGAAGATGGAGAAGGAATGGAAGAAAGCTAACATGTCGAGAAGAAGGAGGCAAGAGGACCCCTGAAGACTTGCCCAACATCAACACTTAATGGCAAAACTGACCTGAAGAACTTTGCATCCTGAGGGGCAGACTGCTCTCCTTGGATACGTCTCTCTCTATTCAATAAACATGAAATAGCCACATATGTTTTTCAAGGTGATTCATGCGTCACATGCTCTCAGAGGTCCACCAGCCCCAGCTGGAGTGGGAAGAGTTCAGAATACAAAACCACGCCAAATGACAGGAGCAGAGAACATGTGCAGAACTCAGATCACTTCTCAGTGGCCCACCGCAAGCCAACTGCCCAATCTAAAAATAACAGCCATTTTCCTATCACACCCCAGGGCACTTCATCGCTATTCTCTTGTTTATCTTAATGATCATGCTGCAAGTATGGGCATTATTATCCTCCTTTTAGAATGATCGTTGGCGGTTTAGATGATATTCAAATTCAAACCCAGGTCTAAGAAGATCTGAACCTACATTCTTCCACCTCAGTCCCCTGCTTCTACAACTGATGATGAATTGTCCCTACTCCCTTTTTCTCTAGTGGAAGGACAAGAGGCCCTCTAGGTGGGTCAGGACAAGGGGAGTGAAGAAATCCCGAGGGACAGAAGAAGGTGGTGCTAAATGGTGCATGCAGGTAGAAGGAACATAAGCAGGGTGCCTGCTAGGAGAAGAAGCCCCTGCAAAGGTGGGTATTGTCCTGGGCTGGATCAGTCGGTGACACTAGGAATTCCACTCTAACCCCTCCTAACAAGCAACGAGCCCTCACTTTACAACTGCTGTGCCAAAAGCTGTGCATGCAACGTGCGAGAATTTCTGCAACAATTCTCAGAGGTGCATGCATTTATTATTACCATTTTATAGATGACAAAACCATCTCATGGAGGTTAAGGAACTCACATAGAGTCACACAGCTGTCAGTGGAAGAGTGGGGGTGACAGGCCTGTCCTGATTCCGGAAGGTCTGCTGTTAGTCACCAGGTCCCACTGAGCAGGGATCATGACCTTATTGCTCTATGAGGTCAAGGTCAAGAGGCAATAAACATGGTTTCTGAGTGTCAGCGCCACAGAATCCAGGTTCACATGGGCACTGGAATTTGGCAGGCCTGACTTGGAAGACACTCCTGCCCTTCACTAATTGTATTTCATCAAGTTTCTGCATCTATGAAGTGTTGCAGGAACTCACTGTAGAGCTGCTATATTTGGGAAGAGAAATACACACTAACTTTAGTCAAATAAGACAGCAGAATGATAGCGTCAGAGTGGAAAGGCAGGGAGCAGTATGGTTACGGGCATGGATGCTTTGCTTAGGCGGCTCTTGGCTGTATGACCCCGGGTAAGTGACTTAATGTCTCTAAGCCTCAGTGTTGTCATCTATGAAATGGAGATAAAGACAGGGTTGTTCTGAGGATGAAACGAGATGACATGGCCGAGTCCAGTGACCTGCACCGTTAAGTGCTGCGTAAAGGTCTGGTTGTTACGATGGGGAAACAGGCCCTAGGAAGATAAACGCTGGTCCAGGGGACACCACAGGTTAACGGTAGAGAAAGGGACAGAATCCAGGCCTCCTGATGTCCAGTTCACTCTGCTTGTCCTCAGTGGTGCAATCTTGGGCAAGTTACTTAGTATTTCTAAGACTCAGTCTCCCCATCTGTTCAGTGGGGACAATTCTTATTTCTACCGACAAGGATGTGGAGGCAATTAGACAAGTGATTCAAGCGATGCCCTCAACCTGTAGCATCCTTAGCGCTCATTAAACATGAGCTGCTATAACAGTCCCTTCCCTTCTGATTTGAAAGAGTAGATTTTTATCCTCAGGAGTAAAAATGAGAAAAATGGGAGGGAACGTTTCTTCGTGGCTGTTTGCTGACTCAGAGAACGAGGTGGGGACACTCAGCACAGAAGAGAAGCCACTGGGAAGAGGACGATCCCAGGAGAAGTCTCTTGTCACCTTCCAGATGAAACACACTTCTCCTGGAGTAAGCGGTTTAGTCCTCGTGTGGAATTCTTTCCCTTTCTGATTCTAGAAGCTTCTGTCAGCTCAAATCAGAAGCACTTGACTGTCGTTCTCTGTGGCTGTGCTGATGTTATTGTGAAAAGAGCAGTGTTTGCGGTCTGACTACCTGGGCACCAGCCGCACACCTGCTATTTACTCGCTGTGCGCCTTGGACAAGCCCTCCCCTATCTGAGCCGGCTCCGAGGCTGTAAAACGCGGATAATGACGCCTGCTGTCTACCACACAGCCACGAGGGGCCACAGGAACATAAAGCGCTGCTGGCTTTCACCATCATTTCCTGCATCACCTGCCCCCCGTCAGGAGGAAATGAGAAACCTGCACAATGGCCTTTAAAAATGCCAACTTTCCCTCCATGTCTCCAGCCCTTTACTCAAGAGGAAGCAGCCTGTTCTTCCGCTTGGGGAACGGCTGCAGGAGGAGGCCAAGGCAAAGCCCCGGGCGACTGGCAGTGGCCGCGAAGGCTGCTTCATAGCCAGAGGGTCCGAGACGGGGCTGTGTCGCCCAAACAGTGCGGGTCCAGCAGGGGAAGCTGGGTCATTGACACAGATCAACACCTGGCTCCCGGCGGCTCAGAAGGGCCCCAAGGACAGCATGGGCATGGACTGCTTGGCCATCAACGGCACTGTTTCATCTTGCTCCCCAAGGGCCCATCCTCCCTGTCGGGCCCACCAGCACAGAACCGCCATCACCCCTAAGACTGAGCAGGAGTGGTGGGAAGGGCCAGAAGCGCCCCTCTGCCCCCTGCCTTTGCCTCAAAGGTGGCACGTTTGGTTCCTACACAAATCATTAGCCTTAAATGTGGGAATCCTTCCATTTCATTGTTCCATTAAAGGTGATGTCATCATTTCAGCGAACTTTAGCAAATGATGAAATACCTTGCTCAGACAGCTCTGCATCTGAATAAGAGGAGCCATCACGCCCAGCACAGAACGCAGTGTTTTATTTGTGTTTCTAAGGCAGTAAAGAAAGCTTTTGAGAAAGAAGACATTTTTAAGCTTTAGGAAACCCACGTGCCTACCCTTCTTCGGCCTTTAGGAGCAGAGCTGAGGATAGCTGTGGTAGAGGCAGACTGGATGGTGATGAAGGGCAAGGACTCAGAGGTCAGACTGAGTTGAGACCTGGCCCCCTTACTTACTAATTATGTGAATGAGAGAAAGTCATCTAATATTTTTGTGCCTCAGTTTCCTCTTCTATAAGATAGAAGTTAGAGCACTGAACTCTTATGGCATTGAGATGAATTAAACTTAAAAAATGCATATGAAAAGTCCAACATATAGTAAATGATCAAAATATTAACTATATCATTACTGCTATGATTCTATGAGGATCAGAAAAACCCCGGGTAATTAGTTGAGTTGTGCTGCCCCTCTCCCCCGAGATGTTGAAGGCCTCAAATCCCATATCTGTGGATGTGACCTTATTTAGAAGTGTTTTTTTTCTTTTTTCAGAAGATGATGTGAAGATGAACTCATTAGGGTAAGCCTCCTCCAATATGACTGGTGTCCTCAGAAAAAGGGAACACTTGGCACCCAGCTGGCGTGGCTCAGTGGTTGAGCATCGACCAGGAACCAGGAGGTCCCGGTTCGATTCCCAGTCATGGAACATGCCTGGGTTGCAGGCTTGATCCCCAGTAGGGGGCGTGCAGGAAGAAGCCAATAGATGATTCTCTCTCATCATTGATGTTTCTATCTCTCCCTCTCCTTTCCTCTCTGAAATCAATAAAAAAAAATATTTTTAAAAAGGGAACACTTGTCCATAGGGACAGTAGGCACACAGGGAGCATGCCTCGTGAAGACTGGAGCTGTGATGCCTCGAGCCCAGGAATTACCAGAAACTGAGAGAGAGGCCTGCAGCAGATCCTTTCCTAGGGCCTTCGGAGGGAGCATGGCTCAGACAACTCTTTTATCTTTGACTTCTAGCCTCCTGAACTGTGCAACAATGAACATTTGCCACAAGCCATTCATTTGGTGGTACTTTGTGAAGGCAGCCCTAGCAACCCAGCACACCCTCTTTCAGAATGCCACATGGGACCAGTATACAAAAGAGATTACTTGCCCTAACTGGTTTGGCTCAGTGGATAGAGCGTCGGCCTGTGGACTGCAGGGTCCCAGGTTGGATTCCAGTAAAGGGCATGTACCTTGGTTGTGGGCACATCCCCAGTTGGGGTTGTGCAGGAGGCAGCTGATCGATGTTTCTCTCTCATCGATGTTTCTAGCTCTCTATCCCTCTCCCTTCCTCTCTGTAAAAAATCAATAAAAAACATATTTAAAAACAAATAAAAAAACCCATAAAAAACAAAAAGAGATTACTTAGAAATAGCTGTTGGATCTACCTCCAGAAAAAGCAGAAACTTAGCTTTTGAGTGTAAAAATCACTCCAATAAGACACTGTTGGTTTTGGGATTTATCAGACAATTCCAACCTTCTTGTCCCTTGTTGCCTCCTATCAAAGGGCCCAGAAGAGCTTTCCAAGCCTCCTGTGAAGAGGGGAAAGCCATGGAACACAATTCTAATTAATAAGATATAATTAGCAACTAAAATTATGAGTGTGTGTGTGTTCATGCACGTGTATGGGGTGGGGTTAGGCTTTTCCTAATAAAAGGGACAAAACAACAACAAAAACTTGATTTCTTTCCTTCTTTCTTCCCCCTGAAGGTGGATATGACATCTGGAGCTGCATCAGCCATCTTGTGACAATGAGGCAGCAAAACCAAGGGAGAAAAAGCTGTGAATGGCAAAGTGGAGAGAGAAGAAGAGCGCATGTCACAGATGACACCCCTGAGCAGTACAAACAATGTCCATTGCTGCCAACCCGGGATACCTAGCTAGCTAGCTATGTGAGGAAACTAGAGCCTTGTATTTTTAAAGCCGCTGTTAGGAGTTTTGGTGGTTGTTTCTGAGAACTTAAGTTGAATGTATTTTTAACTGAAACACTGTCTTAACTGACCAGACTGCCAAGGACTTTGGGCTCCCCTCCTCACGTTCAGTTTTGAAGTGTATTTCATTTAATCTCCCAATTCTTTCTGCCTGTTTCCAGTCTTCCCACCTGCCCTGAGGCGGAGAACTGGCTAAGGAATGTGTCATTTCCTAGCTCTCAGGACAAGGCTAAGCTGTTTGCATGAGCAGAGGTACCTATTTTCTTTTCCTTGGAAGTGTTGTCATTAGGGTGGTTGCAAGGACTTCTGGGAACACAAAAAGTCAAAGTCGCCAAGCACATATCTGTAAGTTGTTGGCAGTATACATATTGGTGAAAAGTGGACTTTGGAGTTAAACAGACCTGAGTGTTGAATTTCAAATCCCAACCACTGACTCGTGTGTGACCGTGGCCAAGTTACCTAACCCCTCTGAATCTCTTTCCTTACTTAAGAATAAGAAAATTGAGTCCTTGGGAAGATTAGATCAGATATTGAATGTGATGTTTTTGCACATAGTAGGTCCTTCATAAATGGCTGACTTCATTGTCCTTTTCATGGAGAAAAAAGTGGTGACACTTTGGGAAAGACATACATTCAGGGGTACTTGTCATTACACCTCTTCAGTCGAACCCTCCTTTCACAGCGTAAAATTGACCAGTTCAAATAACTTCTCAGAACTTAGCACCACCGATGCCTTCGTGATGGCATTGACGGCTTTGAGTCTGAAAATATTACGCCAAGAGGAGTAAGCGATGGAGAACCAAAGCTGACCCCCACAGGGCAATAGAAAGGTTTGAACACTTTAATTCTGGTGGTGAAGGAGAAAAAGAATATACCGAAAGACATGATTACAAATCAGTTAATGACCTTAGCTTTGGCACTATCGACATTTTGGGTTGGAACATTCTTTGGTGTGAGGCTGTCCTGGGCACTGTAGGATGTTTAGCAGCATCTCTGGTCTCTACCCACTAGATGCCAGTAGCACCCCCACTTTCCTTGTGACAACCAAAGGTGTCTCCAGAGATTGCAAACTGTTCCCAGGGTGGGGTGGGGGTGCACTGAGTTACAGCAAAGAGAGTCCTGCAGTACACAGTGTCACTGAGCATCTTGCATCTCACTGGGGTCGATCTGCAAGTGGTCCCCAGTGCATTGTACCCCTGCACAGTGTGTGAAAGAAAAAGGAAAGAATGCCACACATCTCCAGGCCCTGGCCACTTCCTACATGAGCAGAGATTGAGGTGACTGAACTCCATCCAGTCGACAGGACAAGAAGTGAAAATATTTGGACTGCGCCATCAATCTGTGCCAAGGACTCTTCAAATCAAGTCGTCTTAATGGGTAAAATATTTGATATCCTGCAAAAAGACCCAGAGGGTTCCAATCCATCTTCCTCACACAAAGCCCTATTACAGCCAAACGTGTCTATGAAAGAGCAGTTATGAAAGGGAAGTGGAGCCTGAGCTGTTTTCTAGTCCCCGCCCCCCACCTTGGAATACCGGAGGGCACTCCTGCCTCTGGCATGGCCAGGGCTTGCTAGCCCTGCTCTCCCCTCGCACAGAGACTGTGAAACACCCGCTAATCAGTGGAGCTGAGGACCAGCAGCCTTTGCATCTCACTCGCACTAGTTTTAAAAGCACTCTTCCCCACGTACATCCCTCCTTATCCTTCATGGTTCTCATTTGCTTACAAAAACGCAGCCTTCGAGCTGCTACTCACTTAGACTTCTCTCGGGATTTTTGTGGGAGCCCTTGGTCTTGAGATTGTAAAACACTGTTCTGCTGTATGTTCCACGAAGCCCTGAAGAGGGTGAAACTCAAGGAAAAGGCTGCTCTGCGTGAAGGTATTCACACACATTAATTCATTACGCACTCGAGAAATGACAAGTTGGTGCGCAAGAGTAGTGTAAGATGTTCTCCTACGATTTTACCCATGGTGAAGGGCCTGCTCGCTCGGTTCCAGACTCCACTCTGCACTTCCCCTGGATGTTTTACGACGCTCAGCCAGTCTCTGAGTCCCAAGAGCAGATTCCTTTATATTTTAAAGAGGCTTTGAGAGCATCGTGGGCTACAGAGATGCTATTAGACAATAACGCCGTATTGTCCTGTGATTATTCTAATCTGGCTGGTATGTCGACTCAATTTAAGAGCCATCGAGAATAACTCTCCATGTTTGTGATGCGCTGCTGGGCTTGCTGGAAGTGTACACCGCAATGAAAATCACACAACACCTGACACCCAACCCTGGACCTTTCCTCTCGTGGCGGCATGGGGACATGGTGGGACTCCACGGGCTTCAGGGGTGGGTCCTCATAGCATCACAGTATTGCCTCCCTTGAGGGTGGAGGGGAGAAGGCAAGGGTCTGACAGCGGTCTTAACCCAGCCGGGCTGGGAAAGGGTGACTGCTTTTGGATTCCCTCAAGACTAGCACCATGACATAGGGTCAAAAACTGAACAGAAATGGGCTGTCTGGCTTCATGGCCATGCTCCCACAAAGCAGATAGGAGACTAGAAGAGCTGAGAAGGATATAGAGCAGTGGTTCTCAACCTTCCTAATGCTTCGACCCTTTAATACAGTTCCTCATGTTGTGGTGACCCCTAATTTCATTGTTACAAATTGAACATAATTAAAGCATAGTGATTAATCACAAAAACAATATGTAATTATATATGTGTTTTCTGATGGTCTTAGGCGACCCCTGTGAAAGGGTCATTTGACCCCCAAAGGGGTCTCGGCCCACAGGTTGAGAACCACTGATATAGAGAAAAAAGAGATGCAGAGACATAATTATCTACTAAATTTTGGACCATCCGCACAGACAAGCCATATAATGCAAACTAAAGTGCCTTTGGGGCCTACATTATCTTGGTTAGTTTGGAAGCTAATTCTAAAATTCCCCAGGTACGCATGATGCTCTGTGTTTTACTTGGGCCGCCTCGCCTCGGAGAGGGTATTTCATGCACTTCAGCCAAACGTTAACGCCTAGAAAATAAATCGAGACTTCAGTGTGGTGCAGAGAGAGGGCGGGGGGAGGAGGGCAAAGGCCCATTCCCTGCTGTCTGGCCCTCTCTGCCCAGATCCATAAACCCATAACCAACTTCATCCATCTCACCCTTCAGCCCAGGTCCAGTGAGTCAGCCTCATCTGCGGAGACGCAGGCAGCAGCATTAGAGTCTAGACCTGCTCATACAGTGAATATGTAGCAGATTTATCATAATTTCCAACCTGCCTCTAAGCAGCTGATCAAAAGGTGAGTTTCTCCTTTGAAGATTTCCATTTGGAAGCTTCACTGCCCCAAATCAAAAAGGACGCTGGGCCCGACCGACGCCCGGGACCACATTCTGCATTTGTGAGGCAAGTGCCTTCAGGTCCTGGAGCGCGGGTCTCTGTTTATAAATGGGCCCGTGGAGTTTCAAGGCATCTCCTGGTCCCTCTTTTTGGTTCACAGCATTTGCACTACAAATAAGCATGATGGGGTGGAGGAGTTTTGTTAGCTGTTTGAGGTTAGTTTTAACCCAGTTCTGCTCTCCTTTTTCTCCCCACATTTTTAGACCAAATCCAAAGTGAATGCCTCTGAAGGGGTCTTGGTGGGTTTTATTGGATCAAAGGGCCCTCATAATAAAGAACCCGCACACAGAGATTTACTGAGTGCATTAGAAAAGAATGGCTTCTCGCCAGCCCTGATAGAATTACACACCAATAAAAAATGCTTTGGCTCACCATGCTTTTAGAAAAGCGAGTGCTGATTTAAAGATGGTGGGCTAATTCTTAGTTTTCCGGTTTCCTCATTCTTTTAAAAAATATTTTTATTGATTTCAGAGAGAAAGGGAGAGGGAGAGGGAGGTAGAAACATCAATGATGAGAGAGAATCATCCATCAGCTGCTTCCTGTGTGCCCCCCTACTTGAGATCCAGCTCGAAACCTGGGCATGTGCCCTGACCAGGAATCGAACTGTGACCTCCTGGTTCATAGGTCTACACTCAGCCACTGAGCCACACTGGCTGGGCAGTTTCCCCATTCTTGACAACATTCCTCTAGCGATCCTAGTTAGAAACCTGGAGGGCATATTAGATATTTCTGTCTTCACCTCCACAGTCAACACCAGACAAATCTGTCTTTCCTTCTTTGGAAGAAGGCTCTCACGGATTCACTTGTTTGTTTGTTTTTTCCTAAACTGGATCCTCACCAACTCGCACACCCACTGATTATTGCCAGAGCCTTTCAAAAAGTCTCTCTGTTTCCTGTCCCACTTACCAATCTATCCTGAACCTTCACTCAATTAGTGAATAAATATGTACAGAGCATCTACTAGTTAACTGACACGATATCATGTCATGATTTTGTCACATTCCACTCCCTCTTGTGAACTTTAAGCACCTCCCTATTGCCAAATTAATCAAACGAGACCTCCCATCACATAAGGAGGCCATCCATCACCTGCTCCTGCTCCACCTTCCCTAGGATTCTTCCACTGCCCTTCAGCAGGCATCCTTCTCCTCCCTGGCTAAGCTCCTCATTTCCTCCTCACCTCGGCCTATTAATTCTGCCCTCTCACCTTCCCTGCTGTGAGTTCCTCTGCCTGGAATGCTTCTCAGTCCGTTTCTAGTTCAGTGCCTCTCTGCCCTCCCAGAACTGGGTCAGCCCGGACTTCTCCCACCCAGTCGTCTTCCGCTCCTCCAGCTCTCGGGGGAGTTTCTACTTTGTCTGAACTTCAACAGCTCAACTCCTGCATTGCAACTTAGCATGTGCGGGCGTGTGCTCTTGACTGAATGCACAGAGCGGCAATAATAGAGAATATCAATACCTACTCTAAAGTTTACACAGAAAGACTATGAAAAGGTATCATCACGATTATGACTGTCATCAACCATTTCCTATAGTTGAGAACAACGAGGCCCAGGGCATTGAATTGTCTTTCCCCAAAGCCCCCACTTAGCCAGGGATGGGATCTGAGCTGAACTTTCTAAACCAAATCCCAGTCTTTCTTTGCTGGACTCCTCCAACGCCCAGCTGACCCTTACAACAAGGAGCAGTTACAACCAAGAACAGGTTTCCTGCTCCAGATGAACAATAATCCTACAAATACTCAGTTCCAATGGCCATTGTTTGAGTCAAGAAGGAACGGAGGTAGGAAATTCTGTATTGACAATGTCTGAAAAAGAAAACCTGTCTCAAAATTGGTCATCAACTCCCCTCCCCATGGGGGCCCTTGCTGTCCCCGCATTCCCAAACCTTTCTCAAATCCCTACGGAGCCCTAATCGGTTTGGCTCAGTGGATAGAGCGTCGGCCTGTGGACTGAAAGGTCCCAGGTTTGATTCTGGTCAAGGGCATGTACCTTGGTTTTGGGCACATCCCCAGTAGGGGTGTGCAGGAGGCAGCTGATCGATGTTTCTCTCTCATCGATGTTTCTAACTCTCTATCCCTCTCTCTTCCTCTCTGTAAAAAGTCAATAAAATATATTTTTAAAAAAATCCCTACTGAAACTCATCTTTGAAGACCTCACAGTCTCCTTGGTGACCAAGAAGCAGGATGGGCTCAAATAGTTCCTCAACGACATGGAGAGAGAGAGAGAGAGAGAAAGAAAGAGAGAGAGAGAGGAACAGACACCTGGAGTGGGTGTGCTGACTTTTGAGTTCCTGTATTAGGAAAATCTCAGATGAAGAGTTGCATTTGCTTGAAACGAAAGGGTAAAACTTTGTATGATGTGCAAAAGGAAAATACCCGTACATGTGTTGATGAGCATACGTGGGTAAAAATAGAACAGCAACCACCACCCCAAACCATGCCTATCTCTTTACCCCTGTCTCCTCAGATTTCAGCAGGCACCAGGTGGAACCCGACCCAAATTGCAGCTCATTAGCAGAGATGAATAGAAGTTTAAGGGAAAGTGTGTTGTGAACAACGATAATCCTGATTTAAGTGGGAGAAAGAGACCTTTCTCCCTTCCCTGAACCAAATGGCTGTCTCGGGCTGCACGGCCCGGTTCGCTATTACCGGTTAATTCAACCGCAGGAGAAAATGCAGCTGTGGCCCTGGGAACAGGCTCCACCGTCAGGCCGAACATAATCCCTCATATAATGAAAAACCTATTTCTATTTCTGAGGCCTCACTACTCTTCATACTGAAGAGCCTTGTGCCTGTCACACATTTATTGAAGCTTATTACTCATGTAGGCAGCGGGGCCCAGTTAGTATTGGGAATTACATTATAAATCGCAATTTTTCTATTATTTATTTTAGGATTCCAAGGCTACGGGGAGAGCATGTCAGTGTTACTCTTTCAAAGGCCTAAAAGCCCCAAATCAAAATTCTTTTCTATGCAGAGAGCCTTTACGCATAAACGGGAAACCTTCCGTCACGACACCACGGTAACCCGCGTGTGCTGAGACCGCCGGACCCGTCCACGATCCTGGATCAGGGTGGATGCTACGCCTTCCCGTGTAGCATTACAGAAATCTGTCCTGGCCACCGGCTTCACCTCCCCGTCTCACACCAGGCTCTTTGGCTTTTGGAGATAAATGGGTAGTCTCTTAGGATGCTGAGAACAGGGTGGTGAACAGATGGGCTAAAACTGTAGCCTCATCATCCAGTGGAAACATAAGAACTAGCTTAATCTAAGTCAGAGGATTATCTGAGCCGACCATGAGGCCTGGGCTTCCATTTAGTCACTGAGCCAGTGGTGTGAGCATGTGGGTCTCTCTTGTACAGAAGCCAGGGGAAGCTACAGTTCTCTTCAGCTATTCATCTGGCCTCCTTCTCCCTGTATATTCCTAGAAAAAAATATACGCCACACATACTCCAGTTACTCACAGGAACGCCTTCCCATCTTTTTCCCCTCTTGTGCCTGCTTGCTTTTTCCTGCGGTACTTTCCCCTTCTCCCTCTGTATAAAAATATTCCTTGCGTGTTAGGGTCTACACGCCACCTGGCCTATGCCATGAATGCCAATCAGATAAATCAGATAGCACTTGCCCAATATAAAGAATCCTTTCTGTTGTTCTGCAATTCACACCCAGTCAGTGTTCACGTCTGGAGTCTCTCTCTACATTTCCACCGAGAGAGATTCCAGACCAGCCATTCCAAGAACCCCCTGCTATATCTGCGTCCTGCTAAGTGAGTTTTGAACGGAGAAACAACAATCCAAGCGCTGATTCAGTTCGCTCTGGGTGTCTTCTAAATGAGCAGGCTTTGTGTTTTGTTGTCTTGCTTGGCCATACTGTGGGAGACACAGGCATGGGGGGATTTGGGGAAGGGCTTGGGGAGGAGCGAGGCAGTAGTGTGTGAGGAAGAAAGAATTACAAAGGGTGTGGGCAAGATCAGCAGGGACGTTCCGCAATTATGGGAAGAGCTGGGGCTTGGCTTCCGTGTGATCTCTGGGTGTTCTCTCCGCTTCTTTGTGTTTTGACAGCATTCACCCTGGGTGGGGTGCACAGCCTGTTTAATAAATCCCTGAGTCAGACACACATGATGGACAATGCTTTTCTTCCTTCTAGAGAAATGTAGTCACGGATATTTCAGTTGGGTCCACTCTCCAATTTCCTCTGACATTAAAACAAGCCTTCAGTAGTATTTCACTACGCTACAGATAGAACTGGGGGTCAGCTGACCTTTCCAGAAGGCTTAATTCTGTCAGTTTTGAAGAGAGGAATAAAATACCATGCAATCAGCGTCCGCATCCTTACCCAAAAAGTAGAGCTATTTCCTCCCAGACAGGAGCGGGAGCACGAGGCACTAGGCAGCACTCTCACCCCAGTGACCTCCACCTAGAGAACCAAGGTTGGGGTGGGGGGAGTAGAGATGGGGAAACGATGTAGATCGGTAGACCAGCAAATTTGTTAAAAGCCTGAAATTCACTGTAATGTATATATTTTCCTTTTAAAAATTTAAACATGACGGAGCAAGATAAACCTGGCGACTTGCCCTCCAGGATACTTACAGGTGGATTGTCCAGAGGAGAGGAGGGGAAAAACAGTGCAGACAAACACTGGGAGAGATGAAACCTTTGGGGACAGGATCAGATGTGGGTTTCCTTAAAGTCAGACCAAATTTACCCATCACAACATTTCATTAATCTCATATATATTGCCCAGCTGCATGGCTCAGTGGTTGAGTGTCAACCTATGAAACTGGAGGTCATGGTTTGATTCCCGGTCAGGGCACATGCCCAGGTTGTCGGCTCCACCTCCAGTGTGGGGTGTGCAGGAGGCAACAAATCAATGATTCTCTCTTATCATTGATGTTTCTATCTCTCTCTCCCCCTCTGATATCAATAAAAATATATATTTAAAAAATGCACACATATTAAGAAAAGTTCCTCACCAGAACATGCGGGAAAAAGTCTATGGGAGTAGCGCTGTGTGGGTACCATTTACATGCTGAACAGAGGGGCTGAGATCCCTTTGCCTGTCTGCACTGCCCCATTCCTCTGCACCCCCTGCTCTCCCATCAGCCAGGACTTGGGTAAGAAGACTTCCTATCACACTGACAATATTCATGTTCTGTCTTAGACCAAGACTTGCCTGATTAGGAATTAGGAAATGCTCTGAAATGATGCTAGTTCATAAATCCATTGAATTTGATTGGGAGCTAAAATTGTAGGGTAATCTCAACTATCCCCACTGGACCTTCCTTACACCATGAAGCCTGGCAAGATAAGGCAGAGAAGGGATCTGGTATAAAATAATTCTCCTCCCTCCTGTCAGTTTTTGATTAAGATCTAAAAGAAGACTTTAGAAAATGCCCTCACCTGATTAAAAACACACACAAATGTACTCACTCCCTAACTTCCAGGGTCATTCCAAAGACAACACATCTGAAGATAAAAAGTGATTTCTGCCCTAGCCAGTTTGGCTCAGTGAATAAAGCATTGGCCCATGGACTGAAGGGTCCTGGGTTCGATTCTGGTCAAGGGCATGTATCGGTTGCAAGCTTGATTCCTGGCCCTAGTCGAGGTGCATGTGGGAGGCAACCAGTTGATGTGTCTCTCTCACATCAATGTATCTCTCTGTCTCTCCTCCTCCTTTCCACCCTCTCTAAACATCAGTGGAAAAATATCCTCAGGTGAGGATGAACAAAACAAAACAAAAAAGTGATCTCTAACCCCCAACTTTCGGCACTCTCCTGGGAACCAACATGCACAGCCATTCTTTCCAGCTCTTGCATCATTTTCAGTAGCAAAGATTGTAGCGGAATTACATGGATATCAATTAGACACAACCGGAGAAAACCAACCTGAGAAATGATTTTGTAGGAGATATTTTTAGAGGCCCCCCCACTTCATACACTTTATTTGAAATATAGATTGATGTTCAACATTAGACACATTACTCTCATCTATTAGGAAGAGCCTGCCGTGTCTATAAATTCAATTTCCTTTATCATGGTGGCTTTCTGGTTTATTTGGATAAATGTTGAGCTGTCCACTGTTATTTATCTAAGTAGCTCATGAGGGAACCAAAAGTTTAATGATGTCGGATGAGGTGGTGAAACAGCACCTCCAAGCAATTCTCAGGGATTGCTTTTCATCTCATTACCTCGGCTGGACTTACTGGTTCAGGAAATCGTGCGGAAGACTGCATGTACTTTGCTATGATGAGGGTCGTTTTTTCACCATAGCTGTGTCTTTTAATTGTTTCATGTTTTATCCTGGTTGAATTTATGGTATTTCATAGTTTGTGTTGCTAGTTAATGTTTGTAATTATTCTATTCAGTTTCTTATGCCCCTGTCTTACTTCTCGTCTTAATATTATTCCACTCTTAGTATTTACTCTTCTTTCTTTGGCTCTTCACTCTTCATTGCTGTGGTCCCAAGAAGTATAAGTTAATTACAGGCTGGCTTCTTTTTCTTTTTGGAAGCCTTATAGGTGTTTTTTTTTTTTTAAAGATTTTTAAATTGATTTTTATAGAGAGAGGAAGGGAGAGGGAGAGAAACATCAATGTGAGAGCGAAACATCAATCAGCTGCCTCCTGCAAGCTCCCTACCAGGGATTGAGCCTAAAACCCAGGCATATGTCCTGACAGGGAATCCAACCAGCAACCTTTTGGTGAATGGGATGACACCCAACCAACTGAGCCACATCGACCAGGGCAGAAGCTTTACAGTTTCTAATGTAAATTCAGGAGGAGATAATGCCTTCATTTCACAAAAACAGATTGGATAAAAATAGACCCAAATATCCTCAATTTCTCATTGTTAGATCACTCCACATTTCTAGGGGGGGAAAATGACTGACCTTTGATTCATACCGATGAGTTAATAAAAGCTTTTAAATAAAAGGTTCTGTGTCTTGACGGATTGGGAAAAATGAAACTCAGAATCCTTCTATCACTGTTGTGTGTGCCTGATTAACACCATGGCATGGGTCGCTTGTGCAAACCATAACTTATCCAGGCTCTCTAAGCTTTCCTATTAACTGTACTATTTTATGGGGTTGCTTATTAGACTTTAGGTCTAGGAAAAACATTTCAAGTAAAAATGTCCCAGATTCTGAGACTAGTCAGCGGATTCCAGCATACCATGCGACTGGCTAATCACTTGCCTAAATAAAATTTCTTGCCCAATGGAAAAACATAAACTTTATATAATGCGCTGAATACGTATTAAATTAATGTAAAATAATTAACACATAAAATTAATATACAAAGTCACAAGAATTTTTTTTTCATGGGGGAAAAAAGTCTTTAACCCACAATTCTCTCAAGATTCAGGAAGTCTTCAAATCTCATTAAAAGAAAGTTTAAACACATGTACTCTAACTTAGCTAACGCCCCAGAAGTCGACGTTTGCAAAATCTGGGGCATAAGGTGGCCTTAAAACTGGTTTCAAAAATACATCTGATTCAAAGGCTCACGGAACTCCCTTGAAAGATGTCATCTTGTTTATCGTGGCCCGAAGAACAGGATGCATCTGACACACTGCCACTTACCTTCCCCTGTGGAATAGAAGCAAGGCTAATCTAAACTTCATTAATGTGCCTCTAAAACGCTCATGGTGTAATATAAGTAAGCAAACGGACAGAATTGCATCATGACTGCAAAGGCCAAAGCAAGGTACCGTGGCTCTCTTTTACAGAGATCAGTGTCCCTGAGGGAGGGCCCAACATGTTGGTACAAATCTTCCCACCAATGACCTGGTTCCACTGAAAACCCATCCCAATGGACAGGCCTTCCTTGACAGCCCGCCCTGAAGAAAGTCATGATGAAAGAAATGCAAAGACCGGAGGCACAGCCGATCCTCCCTTCTGGCCCGTAGCTTTGGTTTGTAGGAAGGAAAAGCCTTTGAAAGAGGATCCATATTGTGCTTCTTATCCATTCCTTTCTCTTTGCAAGAATGGAAGGCAATATTTTCTTCAGCGAAGCTCTTTTCTTATCAACATGTAGCTTAGAACTGTTATATTTTCTGAAGCACCCCAATATTGACATGTTTATTTAAGGCTACAAGTTGATAACATAAAAAATAAAATAAATGAAATATGCAACGCGTTGCCCCTCCCCCTTTTTTATGGTAATATTAAGCATGTTAATACAGTTCACGGATCATCTGCTCTCCTAATGCAGATGATGCTTATTCTGAGCCATCAATTTAATAAATGATTTATTCGATGAGAAAAGGGCTCAGGTAAAAGTTCTGGGTGTCTATTCTTAACAACCAAAATATGAATTTTCTATAACTGAGTTTTCAATAAAGGACACAGGAAGCCTGGCTTACGGTGACCTTAAGAGAAATATGAATGCTATGAAAGTTCGTTTTTGGGTCAAGTTTCTGTTGTCTGAGGCCACAGAGCTAAGCAGGGCAATGCAGAGCACAAGCGCTTCCGTATTGCTTGTGCTCACAGACCTAATTCACCATATAATAGTTCCTTTCTCTACTTGGTGCCTTGGAGCAATTGCTTTCATTTCTTAGCACATCCTCATTTACAGAGAAGCAGCCAACAGACTTTCAGATTTATGCCATTATTTGCTTCTTCACCTTGAACTGCAACTAAATCCTGCCACACTTTGGTAATGTGAGTGCCAAACGGTGGCCACATGCCAGACACAAACACTTCCCAGCTTCCCTCAGGAGCTCCCTCAATTTCAGGGAGGCGCAGATTCCTGCCAGAGGGCTTAGCTGTGCCGCTTATGCATCTCCCCGCCCCCCCCCCCCCCCCCCCCCCCCCCATGTTCCTTTGCCTAAACGCTTTCTAACTTGGAAATGTAATTTGGGAAGAGAGGCAATTAGAACACCAGGGAACCAGAAACGTCCCTTTTTCATGGAGGAACAAGTGAAACCAGGGGGCGGGGATTCTGGGTACTTCATAACGTCTTCCACAAATGGTCCAACTCAGCCCTACCCCTAAACAGCATTGATTAATCCAACAAATATTTATCAATTGCTTATAAGGCACCAGGCACTGCTCTGGGGATGCAATGACCCTAAGAACCTGGGTCAGTATACTTCTCACTGGACCTGGCCTGGGAGTGTGGTAGCCAATACAATAATAACAATAACTCCACTTAGTTGAGTTTCTATCGCATATGAAAAATAATATAAATGAAGCTACTTTAAAATGGAGCCGGAGCTGCGACCCCAGAAGAACCGCCTTGTGTGTCTTACGCCTCAAAGCTTCGGAATGTTAAAACAGGACAAAATAGCCTCTGGACTGGGCCTAAAGGACACTGTGCCCCAAAGAACTGTCAGGCGGGATGGCAAACAAGCAGATATTATGATGACTAGACTGATGACTACCGGGCTGAAATTAAACATGTCTCCCATCTATTGACTTTGTCACCTAATGGGATCACCATTTGGGTTTTTGCCTGAATCAGTGCTCTCTGAGTAGCGCCTTTTTTTTTTTTTTTTTTAAATCTCAAATGAAGGCTGCTGCCTCTCACTTTGACCTTTTACTTTTAGGCTACCATGTGCTAGGTACTCCTGTAGCTCGCTGATTCTAGGACTCGACTATTTTTTTCACATTTTCACATCTCTGAGATCAGAATACACCTCTTAATTGGTGCTTTCTCACAATCAGCCAGGCAGCACACTGGTCTGCTGGCGTGACCGTGGACCCGTCTAGTCACATGGCTGTGCATCAATCCATCTGGCCTGTGACTACCTCTTTCCAAAAACATGAAATAAAAATTCTAAGTGCTAAGAAATCATGTCACAGGTGGTCTGTGTCTATCTCTTTCCAAAAAAAAAAAAAGAAATAAAAATTTGAAATACTAAGAAGTCATGTCACATTTTGAATGAAACCTTTTCTCTCCTTGAGAATACATACAGTAATGATCCTTCCCACATATGATGACATATGGAACTTGAAGAAAAGTTGTCTGTATGGTATGTATCATTTCAATGAATATTTGAAACATCTTTTCCAGGTAGGAATTATCCCCATTTTCCTTTTTGGATAGGAAACCTAGGTGCAGGGAGATTAAATAGCAAGCCCAAAGTCAAATGGCTTTCAAGTGTATCTATCGGAATTTGAACCCAGTTTCTCTGACACCAAAGCCCATGTATGTGCTTCCCATTACACCAAGTTGCTTCTTTTCTAATTAGCACAGCAAGGCAAGAACTTCTGCAATGTTGTTATAGGCAAAACACAGAATGAAATAATATCTATTTACAGTACGTTTGAAGTTGTGCCCAGAATCCTAAATCCTGGAACAAGTACAAATAAACGAACAAACGAACGACTCAAGACATGGGGATCTGTGGGCCTGGTGACTGCCCTAAGTAATCCAGTTAAACAAATAGAGTGTGTGGAGAGCAGGACAGTAATGTCACAGCCTCCCATTACAGCTGTTGGACTGGCAGGCAGCTAGAGAGAGAATTATTCCAGAGAAAGTCCAGGACTGAGGCCAGAATGGTGATCAAAGGATAGATGCACAGGTGATGAACCCGCCACACCCTTCACCTAACGTGTACTTTGGGGAGACACAAAGTCCTGGGTTGGCAGCTGATATCAGTACCCTGTTTCCTTGTCATTGTCCTCGAGGGACTTGGGGTTGTAGCAACTACTCACTTCTTCCCCCCTAGTTTAGCATCAAGATGCACTACAAAGTCAGGACCAAAAGTTGCTTCCTCATTTGCATCCACCGAGTGTGCCCACGAAGATGGACAGCCCATGTTGGCTGACTACGTTGATTTCTGACAGGTGTCTTAGAGGGATGACAAAGGCATGCCACCTCAGTGGAGGAACTCATCTTTTCTGAATGTCAAACATGAGATACAAACATTGCCATGTGTCTGCTAGGCGATTAGGGACCCCTCCCAACACCCCCCCCCAATTATTTACTTGACTTTCTGTAAACTGACAAACCCTTTGAAATCAGGTGTACAGTTATGATGTGGCAGTCCCACTGCACTGACAGGACATATTACCTGGTTAAGAGCACATTAGCAACTCAGTTGGTGTAGCTCAGTGGTTGAGCATTGACCTGTGAACCAGAAGGTTGTGGTTCAATTCCTGGTCAGGGCACATGCCCAGGTTGTGGGCTGGATCTCCAGTGTGGGGTGTGCAGGAGGCAGCCGATCAAGATTCTCTCTCATCATTGATGTTTCTCTCTCTCCCTCTTCTTTCCTTTCTGAAATTATATATATATATATATATATATTTAAAAAGCACATTAGCATATCCAATAGATAAAAAAGCTGCCACTAACTGGTCCCCTGGCTTATGTGTGGGCAGTTCTCTTTTTGTTTGTGTGACTAACTGCGAGGTTTGACCATTTGGGCCTGGAGTTGGGTGGAAATGCTATTTGCTGGATTTAATCATTAGAATTTTGCCCCTTAGATACTAAGATGTAAATACATGGTTTGGAATTCACAAAGGAGGGAGGGGTTTAGCATCTCTCTGGACAAAGAGCAGGGAGTTGGAACGAGGACCAATTTCCCCCCCAGGCTGGGTCCTCACAAAGGCTGCCAGGTAAGTGTGCTGTTCTCATCATTTTCTGTCATTTTCTTTGTTTTCCCCAAACCTGCTCTGTTCAGTGAGATGGGAATACACACAAAATAGCAGCTGAGAACACAGGATTCATCAGTCTGAGTCTCAACATATCAATTTTCAAGTGTAGCAACTTTAAGCACATTGCAAGCTTTTAGTTTCCATAGAAAATAATCCCTCATTGTTTTCGAAAAAAAACCCAAAACCTGAAAGCACCCCAAATTACCGCACTTTTAACATCCTGACATGTTGATGGCCTGCGTTCTTCCCAGATCAAAGCGAGCGTGTCAGAAGACAGTGCTGAGCAGCTGACTTAAAACACAGTGTTTCACATTTGGCAGGAATTACCGTAGTGAAAAAAGACAAGGTGACTTTCTACTATATATACGTATTTTAGTTTGGCAGAGATCCGAAGAGCTGAAAACTAATTTAGGATGACACAAATGCTTATCTTTCTCTCTGCCCCCTGCCTCCCTCCTTCTCAACCAGGTGGGGAGTTTTGTCAGTTACGCTGTGTATGTTTTTAACTCAGGGGGGATGGGCTGAGGCTGGAGTCACGCTGAGCTATTGTGTGGATTCTCATCTAGAATTTCTAGGATTATCTGGATTTAAACAACAAAGTCATACCTTGCAAGCCTCTTTCTTCTTGCTGCGGTGAAGCTGTGCAAAAACTTTGGTGCCCTGTAAGGAAACGTTAACCTAGGGCCAGAAAACGATGACATTATTCGATGACCCAGCGCTGTTACAACCTGTTGGAAACCCTTGGCAAGAAGGCAGCAGGCCCTGAGTGATTTTGAACAGGCGAAGGTTTTGCCCAGGAAGATGGGGTTTAACTGAAGATGGAGGACAATGAATACAGGGCAACATTGCAAGACAATTCCACTTTATCTGCGTTGGAGCACCGTGTCAAGCAGCCTGTTAAGATGGGAACCCTTATCCTACACAAAATTTTCAACTAAGTGGCTTTCTTCTTTGAGTTTGGGGAGTGGGTCAGAAAGGCAGGTGTAATTAATCATTGTGAAATGGGAATGCAATGTCAGAAAATGTCAATCACCTGCCCACCTACAGCAGACATATGGTTGGACGTAGCCAGTTTGAAAACATTTTTCCCCCCTTTGTAAAGGTGAAAACACTCTAAAAAGGCAATCTTAGGAAAAGAAGAGTAATATAATCAGATAGGGGTTGGCACACTGTGGCCTGTGGGCCAAATCCTGTCTGCCACCTGGTTGTTTGTATGGTTTTAAGACCCCCTGGGCTAAACAGGTATAGTTTTACACTCAGACTGGTTGAAAAAAAAAATCCAAAGGATAGTATTGGTTGACACATGAAAAGTACATAAAACTCAAATTTCAGTGTCCGTAACTGAAGTCTCTTGGAGCACAACCATGCCCATTTGTTTACATCTTTGTTTGCTTTTGCTTAACAACAAGCAGTTGTGACAGAGACTGCATGGCCCGCAAACCCGAGGATGCCTACTCCCTCGCTCTTTACAGAGAAAGGCTGCTGGGCGCTGGGGACGCGGGTTAGGAGACTGAGGAGGAGGCTTGGCTGCTGCCCAAGGTGTTAGATGATTCAGGGCCATGTAGGTTTGAGGCAGCATTTGGAGAATATGGCCAACTGTAAACTTTAGGAGAGAGTAGTCAGGGCAAAGATGCTAGACCCGACATCAGGAAACCAAGGCTCTAGTCTCCACCCTGCAGCTAACTAGCCATGTGACTTAGATGCTCTGGGCCTCAGCATCAACTCTTGTCAAATGACTGTTGTGTGCCAATTAAAAAAAAATATATTTTTTATTGATTTCAGAGAGGAAGGGAGAGGGAGAGAGAGATAGAAACATCAATGACGAGAGAGAATCATTGATCGGCTGCCTCCTGTATGCCCCCCACTGGGGACTGAGCCTGCAATCCATGCATGCACCCTGACCAGGAATTGAACTGTGGCCTCCTGGTTTATAAGTCGATGCTCAACCACTGGGCCATGCTGGTGGCACCAATTTTATGTTCTGTTAGAGTGTGTGTTGGGGGCTGTGGGTATGGTTCAAATTTCATAATTATATAAACATGCTTTAAATGGGAAAGTTTCTAACCTGTTCTTGTTACGTACACTGTAAGGATAAAAACACAGTGTAGTCAGCATAACACAGGTGAGGAGCTCTATGCTGCTCATACAACTCAGAAATTTCGGGATCTAGAGGGATTTCTGGTGTTGCTGGCAATGAAAGTCCTTGAGCTGCCCAAGGATGGTAGATAGCTTCTTAAGAGGGACGCTCCCTTGCATTCCAGCTTCTCCTAAACTGGTATTCCCTTGGAACCACATGGGCCAGAGGCCGCATGAGGCCCCAAATGGTCTCTGAGTGGTTCATGCAGCTCCTCAGAGTAATTTATTCCAGGGTGTTCTGTACACTGGGGGAATCGAATGGAGAGTATATCATAAAAGGTTACTGACCCCAGCTCTGAGATCAGGAACTGGGGGACGAGGGGGAAGGGTCCTTCCCTGAGTTGGTAAAGGCCCCACCTTTTCCCATTTCCAGGAGAGCTGACGCTATCCTGCGTCGACACCACCCACATGCTGGATCTATGGGAGAACTCGTCATGGGGCTGAACGAGTCCAGATTACTCATTTCTGATGGGTTGGAACATGCAAACAAGCTCATTTGACCCATGGTCACCGCTCCTGGCAGGCCTGTCCATAAATGCCCTTGGGCCGGTGCTTCAACGGAAGACCTGTCATGTTCTACCGGAACACAGAGTCCCACATGGACCAGAATGGGCTTTGGCCCTTGTGTTGCCTCTCCCTCCTTCCCCGAAGGTTGTTTCTAGGTAGGCACCACCCCTC
>NW_005362269.1:13908791-13928795 GCF_000412655.1 Myotis brandtii | reverse complement strand
GTAATATAATCAGATAGGGGTTGGCACACTGTGGCCTGTGGGCCAAATCCTGTCTGCCACCTGGTTGTTTGTATGGTTTTAAGACCCCCTGGGCTAAACAGGTATAGTTTTACACTCAGACTGGTTGAAAAAAAAAATCCAAAGGATAGTATTGGTTGACACATGAAAAGTACATAAAACTCAAATTTCAGTGTCCGTAACTGAAGTCTCTTGGAGCACAACCATGCCCATTTGTTTACATCTTTGTTTGCTTTTGCTTAACAACAAGCAGTTGTGACAGAGACTGCATGGCCCGCAAACCCGAGGATGCCTACTCCCTCGCTCTTTACAGAGAAAGGCTGCTGGGCGCTGGGGACGCGGGTTAGGAGACTGAGGAGGAGGCTTGGCTGCTGCCCAAGGTGTTAGATGATTCAGGGCCATGTAGGTTTGAGGCAGCATTTGGAGAATATGGCCAACT
Organism: Myotis brandtii; assembly: GCF_000412655.1. Classification (NCBI taxonomy): domain Eukaryota; kingdom Metazoa; phylum Chordata; class Mammalia; order Chiroptera; family Vespertilionidae; genus Myotis; species Myotis brandtii. The sequence continues at coordinate 13,928,338 of NW_005362269.1, read as the reverse complement.
GTAAACTTTAGGAGAGAGTAGTCAGGGCAAAGATGCTAGACCCGACATCAGGAAACCAAGGCTCTAGTCTCCACCCTGCAGCTAACTAGCCATGTGACTTAGATGCTCTGGGCCTCAGCATCAACTCTTGTCAAATGACTGTTGTGTGCCAATTAAAAAAATATATATATTTTTTATTGATTTCAGAGAGGAAGGGAGAGGGAGAGAGAGATAGAAACATCAATGACGAGAGAGAATCATTGATCGGCTGCCTCCTGTATGCCCCCCACTGGGGACTGAGCCTGCAATCCATGCATGCACCCTGACCAGGAATTGAACTGTGGCCTCCTGGTTTATAAGTCGATGCTCAACCACTGGGCCATGCTGGTGGCACCAATTTTATGTTCTGTTAGAGTGTGTGTTGGGGGCTGTGGGTATGGTTCAAATTTCATAATTATATAAACATGCTTTAAATGGGAAAGTTTCTAACCTGTTCTTGTTACGTACACTGTAAGGATAAAAACACAGTGTAGTCAGCATAACACAGGTGAGGAGCTCTATGCTGCTCATACAACTCAGAAATTTCGGGATCTAGAGGGATTTCTGGTGTTGCTGGCAATGAAAGTCCTTGAGCTGCCCAAGGATGGTAGATAGCTTCTTAAGAGGGACGCTCCCTTGCGTTCCAGCTTCTCCTAAACTGGTATTCCCTTGGAACCACATGGGCCAGAGGCCGAATGAGGCCCCAAATGGTCTCTGAGTGGTTCATGCAGCTCCTCAGAGTAATTTATTCCAGGGTGTTCTGTACACTGGGGGAATCGAATGGAGAGTATATCATAAAAGGTTACTGACCCCAGCTCTGAGATCAGGAACTGGGGGACGAGGGGGAAGGGTCCTTCCCTGAGTTGGTAAAGGCCCCACCTTTTCCCATTTCCAGGAGAGCTGACGCTATCCTGCGTCGACACCACCCACATGCTGGATCTATGGGAGAACTCGTCATGGGGCTGAACGAGTCCAGATTACTCATTTCTGATGGGTTGGAACATGCAAACAAGCTCATTTGACCCATGGTCACCGCTCCTGGCAGGCCTGTCCATAAATGCCCTTGGGCCGGTGCTTCAACGGAAGACCTGTCATGTTCTACCGGAACACAGAGTCCCACATGGACCAGAATGGGCTTTGGCCCTTGTGTTGCCTCTCCCTCCTTCCCCGAAGGTTGTTTCTAGGTAGGCACCACCCCTCACTGCTCCCGACAGCACTTTTCTCTGTGTTTGCAATGCACTGTGTATGCCCCTGAAGCTCTGTAATTAATAATATACTGCTTTTCATCTTCAAAGTCACCCACATTAATTAATCCTCACCATACTTCAGAGTTTCTGCACATAAATAACCACCCTGTTCCCACGTTTCATTTAGGGAACCAAGACCCACAAGGAAAGCAACTTTGTGAAGGCTGAGGAGAAAGGGGTCTCTGGGGTCAAGATCAGAACTCATGGTCTTGACCTCCCACCACGCTTGCAGACCTGCCATCACCTGTGGAGAGTAGCCCCCATGGCTCCATGCTCTCCCCCATTGCTGCTGGGTAAATTGGCTCATTACATCACTCATTTTGAGTCATTAAACTATTCTTCAATACTCCAGGGTCAGAGCACAATCTTACCTAAAGCATACATAATAGGAGATGATGGATTATAACCTAATAAACCATCCTTAGATGCTCAGGTCCAGCTTCCAGTAGCCTCAAGACTGAGAATAAATATGTTTCCTAATCCATCATTTACAAGTTACACACCCGATTAAAACATTAAACGCTCCCTATACGATGTCCCATTTATGTGATCGCCCTACAGAAAGCTATTATATTTTAACTATCAAGCTCAATAAATCAGGCAGTAGCCATCTATCTCTCTCTTGCCAGTGGAGGAGGAGGTACGCCGAGGACAGTCTTGGCAGTGGCTGGCAGTGCCCACCAGCCCAGCGGAACATCAAGCCTGAGAAGTGAGCTCATGGACCCTTTCTGAAGTTTCTGACATAAAGCCGAATCGTGCAACAACCCCAGAGGCAACTGAAGGCAATTCAGTTCACTTCCACTGAACAATCATCTGGGGAAGCCCATAAAACTACCTCTAACAACACAAAAACGGGTACGCCAGTGATTGAGGGTGTAACAGATGCCCTTCCCCCTCCTTCAAGTCAACCTATTGCTCCATCCTTCAAGAGGTAAGTGAGAGGCAGACAGGACTTGAACCTCTGCCCCTAGAGAGTTGGGTTTAGAGCACAAAGGTGTTTGCAAAGCCCCAGATACACATTGTGCCTTTCCCTGGGATGTCAGTGTTCTCACGTTTGGAGGGTACTGCTGAGAGGTGCGCCCGGTAAGGAATGTGAAACTTATTTTTCCATTTTAAGATGAGCACACGGATACTATGGGAGAGAGTGAAAACTTCACATCAGTTTTGGGCTAGTAATGGTCGGCCATGGTCAGGGTCTAAGATCTCCGGGGGTACACAGTCACCCTCCCTTGCCATCAGGCAAGCTTGGGAAGAATGGGATTGGAACTCCTGGACCAGCCCTTCTCTGGCAGGCACCATACTGGCTGTCTGAGGATGAAGGAGGTGTGTGAGTCCCACTCCCCAGAGAGAAGGGGCAAAGCCAGCATGCGAAGGGCTGTCTTTTCCCCTCTTCTGTGGGAGGGGTTTCTACATAAATGTTGGGAGCTGTTTGGGAGTTGGCCTCCTTTTGCTGTTTTCTAGGTTTGCTTCGCAACATGGCACAGACAAATTGGGGAGGCCGATCATCACTGCCCTGAAACCAAGCCAGAACCACCACGTGTTTCAAATAAACTTTCACAAATGTCCCTGTGGCCTCTGCCCGGGCCAGGAGATCTGCCATTGGCAGGCTCAGTTGACAGAGTGGCAGCAGGGGCTCTCAGTCGGGGCCAGGAGCCGCGAGTGGGCTTTGTGTCCAGCCCAGGATGCTCGCATGCATGTGGCACCCTGCCCCTAAGCTCTTGGCATTCACTGCTTCCCATAGTTACACAGGCTGCACCCCAAGGATGCAAACCAACATCCTTGGCATGGGAAAAAAGATACCCCAGCAACTTTGCCAATCTGCTACCCTAAGTCATATTCAGAGTTCCCAGAAGCACAGCTGGCATGGGAGGTGGACCTGATTCGGATTCAGTAGCATGTGGTGTTTATTCCCAGAGATGCTGATCACTATTCTTCTTCTCTTTGATTTTTGGCTGTAGTTAACCAATGCTCATGAATTTCAGAGCATACACCTGGGTTAAAATCCAGTGATGGAGGAGACTAGAAGGCTACTTTGGGAACGAGGGATGGGTTTGTAGGAACAATAATTCTCAGGTGATCTCCAAAAAAGAATATAGCAAGGATGCTAAGTTCACATATGAGAACTGTCATTTAGAATCACGGAGAAATGCCTCAGATAGAAATGGATTTCAGGAGGGGAAATATCACTCCAGTCTGTCACTCACTCTTGTGTCTTTCAGGAGCCAACAAGCACATTGTGCAGACAACAGAGGGCCTGGTTCCCTCCTCCCCCCGACAGAGGCAGCTGGCTCCCCACTCACCGATGAAATAGGCCAACAGAATGGCCAGGAGGAGGGCGGCGGCGATGGCGGACAGGGCGGCACATTTCCAGCTGCAGTACTTGGAGGGCTTCTTCAGCTTGAAGGCCTTCCTGGAGAAGGTGTTCCGGGGCAGCAGGCGGGGTGGTGGCGTGTAAACGGTTCCTGAGGTCAAAGGGTACCCCGGAGAAGAGCTGCTGAACAGGGGTGTGCTTCCAGAGGAGGTCTTAAAGAGAAAGTGCCTGCCAGGAGAAGGGAGAGAGTCAGGATCCACACGGTGACCTGGGAGGGGCAGGCAATGCTCTCACACACTCTGCGTTATAGATGCTAGGACAGTCCTGGCTAGCGACCCTGACTGCCCATCAGGATGAAGGGGCAAAATGCTACCCTTGATGGTGACACACATGCATTCTGCAAACTCACATCATTACAGACTCTCCCATATGCATCTAGATTTTATCTTCCACAATGATTCGCAATGTAGTCAAAGCAAATACAAAAACTGAGTTACTGAGAGAGATTAAAAATGGTGGTGGAGTAAGTGGATGATTCACAGACACGCTCCCAGGACCAAACTGTAATTATAACTAAAATATTAAAAAAAATCCTGAATAATCAAGGGAAGACTAGCTGGAGAGAATCCTGATAACCGAGGATAGAAAGTGGAGACCACATACTGGTAGGAAGGGCGAAGGTGCGAAAGAGCTGGATGGGCTCCCATAGACAGCAGTGGAAGTTCCGGAGAGATATCTCAGCTGTGGGGGGTTGCCAATGAGAACTTTGGGGTCTAATCCCAAGCTGGGTCCCAGCAGAGAGCACCAGAACTGAGCGAGTTGCCCATATGACATCTGGCTAGAAATGCAGGCATCCTCTTAAAGGGCCAACACACAAAATTCCATGTGCAGCCACTTGTGCTCCAGCAGAGAGTGGGAGGGGGGATTGGAGCTATGTGAGCAAAAGCCAGGGTTGGGAGCTCTGAGATTAGGGCTCAGAAGGCAGACATCCTGGTTTCCTGTGCTGTCATTCCCTCACACTGCTGAGGTCATCTTTCTCACACAGACTTTTGCTATCCAGGCAGTTTTGCCTGGGGGGAAGACAGTTGACCCATCCTATTGGAAAATACCTTGCCCTATGGTGTGGAGTGCTGAGGCCCATTAAGAGGCTGAGAATAACAAGTAGCCTCCAGGCAGAAGCAATTGCCTCACCCTGTTGGAAAAACTCTCGCCACACCTGTGGACCATTGCCTGAAGGCTACTCAAGATGGAATCTAATCAGTCTGCAGGCAGAGGCAGTCTTTGGAGGCTTTGAGTCTTTGCCTGATCTAATTAGTCAGAAACAGCATTTGACACTGTATTGCACTAGAGATTGAGAGCCATAGCAGATCAACCTAATACATAGTCACAAAGCCAAACAGGCAGCCAAAATGAGGAGACAAAAAAACAATCCCTAAATGAAAGAACAAGGGAATTCTCCAGAAGAAGAGATAAATAAAATGGAGATAAATTTATCTGATATAGACTTCAGAATAATGATGGTAAAGATGCTCAACAGCATGAGAAAAGACATATAACTATGAAAATGGAAATAAAGAATGACATAGCATAAATAAAAAACACACAGGAAGGAATACACATCAGATTAGGGGAAGCTGAGGATCAAATTGGTGAATTAGAAGACAGGGTAGAAAAATATTCAATCAGAGAACCAAAAAGAAAAAAACAATTGAAAAACAGGACAGCCTAAGGGAGCTGTGGGACAACATGAAACATAACAATATTCACATAGTTGGTGTGCCAGAAGAGGCAGAAAGGGAGAAAGGCATAGAGAAGGTGTTTGAAGAAATAATGGCAGAAAACTTCCAAAACCTGGTGAAGGAAAAAGTCACACAAGTTCAGGAGGCACAGAGAACCCCAAGCATGAAGAACCTGAACAGGCTCATGCCCAGACACATCATAATTAAAATGCCAAAAATTAAAGACAAAGACAGAATCTTAAAGGCAGCAAGAGAAAAGCAAACTATTACCTACAAAGGAGTTCCCATAAGGCTATCATATGATTTCTCATCAGAAACTCTACAGGCCAGAAGGGAATAGCATGAAGTACTCAAGGTAATGAAAAGCAAGGATCTGAAACCAAGATTACTATATCCAGCAAGGCTATCATTCAAAATAGACTGTGAAATAAAGAGCTTCCCAGACAAAAAAAAACGACTAAAGGATTTTATCACCACCAAGCCAGCATTACAAGAAATGCTAAAGGGGCTGCTGTAATGAGAAGAAGAAATAGAGAGAGAAACCTAGGCCTACAGAATTAAAATGGCAATAAGTAAGTACCTATCAATAATAACCTTAAATGTAAATGGATTAAATTCTCTAATCAAAAGACATAGGGTAGCTGAATGGATACAAAAACATGACCCAACTATATGCTGTCTACAAGAGACACACCTCAGAACAAAAGACACACACAGAATGAAAGTGAAGGGATGGAAAAAATTTTTCCATGCAAATAGAAAAGAAAAAAAAGCTGGGATAGCAATACTCATATCTGACAAAATAGACTTCAAAATCAAGGCCATCACAAGAGACAACAAAGGGCACTACATAATACTAAAGGGATTGATCTAACAAGAGGCTATAACCCTGATAAACATATATGCATCTAATATAGAAGTGTATATATATATAATCTCTAGAAGACTTTAAGGGAGAGATCATCAACAACACAGGCATAGTAAGGGACTTTAACACCCCGTTGACTTGACTGGATAGAACTTCCAGACAAAAAATTAACAAGGAAACAGTGACTCTAAAGGACACGCTGGATCAGATGGCTTTAATTGACATTTATAGAACATTTCACCCCAAAGGTGCAGAATATACATTCTTTTCAAGTGCACATGGGTCATTCACAAAGATAGACCATGTGAAATATATTGGCACAACTACTTACGAATAAATATTATAATATTCCCATTTAAAATATTAGAAATCAGGCTTGGAGAAGTTAAGCAACTATCCATGGATTTAAACCTTGAGCTCTGTCTTATGCTCAAGTCTGTGCTCTTGAGTGTTACCCTAACCTGTCTCTCTTGAGTCTTCTTCCTAAGCTGTTTTCCCCTCCATCCTGCTTTCTGTTCTGAGACCATCTCTCTAGGTCATGGTGTCGTGGTTCCTTCTTTGGAAACATCTTTGCCCTTGGTGGCTAGAGCCATGGGGTGACAACAGGGAAATGGGGTCTCCTGTGGACACCTAATATAACCCTTCCTCGGGGTCAGGAGACTGTTTCTCCAAGGACACTTCAAGGACCATCAACTCTCTGATCGTGTGCTATTCAGGGCTTCAAATGTAGCTTGCCACCCCTTTTACAATGACAGCTTATCTTCCAAGACATATATACTAGTGGACTTTAAAGCATAGATTAGGTAGAGTCTAGACTTTGAGCAGCTGAAAGCCAGGGGCTGTGTCTCCTTCTGTAACATGTTCACCTTTATGTGCCCAACTCTAAGTTCGTTCGGCATGCAGGGGAGATGTGAATGAATGAGCAAATGAATGAATGCATGCATGAATGGAGCTCCCTTGCTGTGTTGTGATTTTTACTCAGCTTCAATTCTAAGATCCCAAAATCTTTTACGGGTATTCCCTTCTCTTCAAGTCTTCAGTAGGTGCAACTGTATTTATGGACCACTTACTATTTGTCAGTGACAACGCTAAATGTTTTACTTGCACTAAAGCTCACATCAACCCTGGGAGGTAGGTACTATGATTACTGCAGTTGTACAGATGAGAAAATGGAAGCTAAGAGTTAGCAAGCCGGGTCTGTAAAGCTCCAGCTCCAATCTGCCTGACTCTAAGAGCTCTAATTGAGCTACTACACCAGACTGCCCCTGCACACTGGGGCTAGCAAGCTGGCCCAGCGGGATTCTGGGGCAACATCTCTGTCATTACACACATTTGTATCTTGGCTGCTTCCAGACAAAACCTTGAAAGTATTTAAATCCTTGACGAAGATCAAACAGGCCTGATATGACTAATAATCATGTCAGAAAATGAGCATCACATTAGTGGATTATTTAACGTAGCTTACATTAAAATAAACAACAAACTCATATTTAAATGTTATTTGTACTCTAAGTATGTTTGATGACCTGAATGAAGCTGAGAGGTTTGGGTTGTGAGGGGGCAATTTTAAGGCTCATGGGGTCCTTTCATACATAAGGCCGTGTATTCCTTGTCCAGTAGCTCCAGGTTACAAAGAATCCGTTAGCAGAGGAGGCAGTAGGCACAGTGTGTAAAGGCAGAATTTTGGAGCAAGATACATCTGGATTGGAGTCCTGGACAAGGAAGCCAGGGAGGAACCTGCAACCGAGGTACATGCCCTTGACCGGAATCAAACCCAGGACTCTTTGGTCTGCAGGCCAATGCTCTATGCACTGAGCCATACCTTAATAATTAGTGTATCTGTCCCAAGTCAAACTGTGAAATCCTTGACACTTGATACTCCAGCTATTACTCTTAGGATGTCCAGAGCCTAAACCCCAGTGCTCAACATCAGCCATATTTGCTGACAGAATCAGTAAATTAGAAACAGGAGTGTTTCAGCAACATGAGAGAAATCACAAGATGAAGATTAGGAAATTTAAGTTGGCGTTAATGTTGTTTTTAATGCAGTCATTTATAGGAACAGAAGGAAATAGCCATCATTCCTGCGGTACGGGATTGCTTCATGAGATCCTAAAATTGCCCCCTTGCAATCCAGTCTATTTTCCATACCTCCTTCTAAAAAGATTACATCATAAATCACCACTCCTCCCCCTCCCTCAAACAAGCAAACAAACAACAAATAAATAAAAAAGGCTTCCAATAACTCTTAGAATAAATCTTCCCATGGCCTACAAGGCCTTGCCCTCTGGCCACCCTTCCAACCACATCTTCTACCACTTTATCCTCCCATTAGTTATATTGTCCTTTTCCTATTCTTCATCATAACACATCCATCACATTCCTGCCCCAGGGCCTTTGCACTTGCTGTTCCTTCTACCTGGAAATATATGCATGACTTATATCTCCACCTCGTTTCACCACTGCTCCCGAGAGATCCTCTCTGGCCCCCCTCATTCCTTTCTCTGTCATTTTCCATCCCGTTATAACTGTTTTGTTTTTCTTCATCATATATGCATTTGTGTATTCTTTTTTTTATGCATTTGTGTATTCTTTATCACCTGCATCTATCATTTAGAACTGAATCTCTATGAAGTTTAAAATAATAATGTATTTTGTCTGATTTGTTCAATGCTATATCTTAACATCTAGAATAGAGCCTGGGACATAGTGGGCATTCAACAAATCTTTGTTAAATGAATAACCTACAGCCTTTCCAAGGTCAAAATAATAAATATTAAAAGGACATGACTGTAAACATTTTTAAATAAGCCAGTCAGAGAGAGACAAGTATCACATGATCTCACTCATATGTGGAAAATAAACTGATGAACAAAACAGATCCAGCGACATGGAACAGACTGATGAATTTCAGAGGGAAGGCGGGAGTAGGGAGGTGGGTGGGAAGAGATCAACCAAAGAACTTGTATGCACATATGCATAACCCATGGACACGGACAATAGGGTGGTGGAGGCCTGGGGTTGGGGGCGGGGCAGGCTAGAAGAGGTCAATTGGGGATAAAAAAAGGTACATATGTAATACTTTCAACCATAAAGATTAAATAAACATTTTTTTAATTTTAAGATTAGGATTCCTTCTGCCCTATTGATTCTTGCTTTCCAAACAGATTTACAAGTTTGCAAAGCGAGTGTCTACATTTACACATACAGGCGAGATCCCTCCACAGAAAAACAACCAGTATACTTCCCATCAGGCATTGCCCCTCGAAAGATAAACCTCTCCGGCTGCTCAGGGGTATCACAGCATCTGTGGTAGTCACAGCTAAACGAAACCCGCTCAGTTATCACATCTCTTCTTTCTAGTTGCCGGTGCTTCAAACGATTAAACCAAAATACCAAAGATATGTAGACTCCTGTGTCTGCCACAACATGGTTACACCCTGGTGTTACAAATCTTTAGAAGATTCAATTCAGCAAACAAACAAACAAAAAAAAGAAAGGTTATAAAGAAACGATCTTCCGATTGTGTCCCCCAAATACCTGCTTTAGGGTGACTTGAGTGCTCTGTTAGGAAAGTACAAATTCCTGGCTCCGACCAGACCCACGCCTGGGGTCTGGGAGTGCATCCCCTACGAAGCTCCCTAGGTGATTCGAATGTACGCTCAAGTTTAAGAAACTCTACCCTAACCGTTTCTGCAGCTTTTAAATGTGTCTAACTTACAGACAGCACATTAGATGGTGAGTGGATATATTTTTTTTAAATGCAAGTTTTGAGTTCTGATGTTTTTAGGGGTGAAGTGTCATGAAGTTGCCAACTTCCTTTCAAATGATTCAGCAAAAAGATCTTTATATCTCTCTATGTACAGATAGATGAGGCAAATGGGGCAAAATGATAGCAATTGTTTAAACTAGGTGGTTATTCTATCATGCTATTCTTCCAACTTTTTGGGATGTTGGAAAATTTTCATAATTCCAGGTTGAAAAAATGGCAAGTTCTGATTCACTCAAGGACTGCCCTCACATGTTGCAGAAAAATCAATAAATAAAATGAAGCCAGACCCATAGGTAACGGTCTGGCCAGATGGCCACTGGGAGGACCAAGGAGGCTGAGAGGGCTTGGGATTGTTCCCCAAGCCGGCTGGGAAATGAGGAATCATTCGTGACGCCCCAACTGAACTGCTCCCCAGCGGCTGGTCATGGAAGGAGCTCAGCGCGGGACTCCAGGCGTCAGCAAAAATGCGCCGCTTCCAAATGCACTTGACATTTTTCAAGCACAACTCAATTGCTCTCAGAATTGGCCACTTATGTCTTGGGAAGGAAAGGCAAATGAGGGGCCCCCAAAGTGCTGTCCTTGGAGTTTGCTGACACTCAGAGGGATAGAGAGAACCAGCCCTCGAGGGCTCATGAAAAGCACCAGAAGAGCCTGCACACCCTTCCCCAGCCACGAGGGCTACCGGCTTCAGTCCTAGCACACAGCGTCCCTCCGGGCACGGGGCAGGCCTGCAGAATGGCCATGCGATTGAATAGTGAGACTCAGGAAGGACGGCCCTCCAGGTGCCCAGCTCTGTGCCCTGGGTCCCAGGGATTTCTTAGGAATACAGCCACCATTATGTCCCCCGAAGCTGCCAATCTTTTGGAGAAATGTCTCCCCTTTTCTCATGTGAAAACAAAAGCGTTTAATGAACACCGAGAGAGCTAGCAGCCATCCTTTTGGGCGTTTTCCGAGAGACGGCAAAAATGTGTAGTTGAGGCAGACTCTTGGCAAACCAGGCTTTGGCCCCAGCTTGGCTTAGAAAATGAAGGGCATGCATGTTCTCTGATGAAACAACCATGGGAGATTCTCCAAAGAAGTCCAACAAACAAGAAACTCGTGCATAGCATCCATGCCAGGAGGGCGCCGTCAATTCAAAATGCCGCGGGGTTTTATTTTATCCTCGGGAATCAGAAGGAGCTTGGCTGCTCTCGAGGGGAAGCTTCGAGAAGAGGTGGCTGGTAAGATGACTTAAGGCCCCAACAAAAGACTTCCCTCTCTCTTTTAAGCGTCAATCACAAGGAAACACACTCACTAGCCACGCAGCCTACCAAAGAAGGAACACATGCAGCCAATCCCTTACCACCCAGTGCATTTCCCAGCTGCAGGCAGTGGGGTCCCAGGAGGCTGGCTGCCCACCGGCTCCAGGTTTGGCTTTACTCCCAAGGGGACGTCCTAGCAATCCTTTGAAACAGAGACGTGCTACATAAATAATGGCATTGTCTCAGCCCCAGAGGTCAAGTTTCTGTTTTTTCCCCCTCTTTTCCTTCCTCTCTCTCAACCTGCACCCCACTACCTCACCCCAGCTCAGCACACAGCTAAGGGGGACGCCAATGACTGACAGTGCAGGTGCGTTCCCTTTGGCTCATGAGGTCAGTTTCCGCCAACATTCTCCTTGAAACCGAACAAAAGTCCTGAATGGCTTCGACGTAGCGCGTGTGCAAAAAAGCGGCTCTGGCATCAGGAAAATGGGTGTTCACTGTTGCTCTACCGAGAAAACTGACCTCCCAGTAAATAAACTCCCAGGTGTGTGGAGCAGCGGATGAAAATATTGATACTCAGGCCATTAATTCCTAAAAGAGTTTTTGAAAAAAAATCCTCACACAAGGATATCTTCTTATTGATTTTCAGAGAAAGAGGAAGGGAGAGAGAGAAAGGGAGCGAGAAAAACATCGATTGGTTGTCTCCCATATGTGACTGGAAATCGAACCAGCAATCGTTTGGTGCATGGTATGACACTCCAAATAACTGACCACCTCGCCAGGAGCCTAAATGATTTTTAAAAATATGTTTTTATCGATTTTTAGAGAGAGGAAGGGAAAGGGAGAGAGAGATAGAAACATCAATGATAAAAGATACACACTGATCGGTTGCCTCCTGCATGTCCCCCACTGGGGATTGAGCCTACAACCTGGGTATGTGCCCCGGCTGGGAATCAAATAGTGACCTCTTGGTGCAAGGTTTGATGCTCAACCACTGAGCCACACCAGCTGGGCCCTAAAAGATTTTAAAGCATAAATGCCATTGCTGAAATTTGATAAAACAAACAAACAAACAAACAACCCAGAGAAGGGATAGAGGCAGGAATACTGCAGGAGTGGGGGTGTGGGACCAGTGAGGGAGACCAGGTGTGCAGCAGAGAACGCGAGATTTCATCACATTTTACTGGTACTGGCCGTGCTCTTTGAAGCATCAGGTTTATTGTCTCTAAAGGAGTAAGTTTACTACAGAGGCAGCCTATAAAGGGTACTGTGGCATGTCAAGTTACTGTAATTAGGTTTTCAGGAGTCATAATAAAACATTTAGCTGGAGAGAGGTTAAATAACCAGCACACTTTCTGGAATCGTTATTATACTCTCCCACACGAGAAGGAATGGTGCTGAAAGAAGGGAAACTCAATGGGTGGGACCCTGGGAGAGGGAGGGCGGGAGGGAGGGAGGGAGAGAGAGAGAGAGAGAGGAGAGAGAGAGAGAGAGAGAGAGAGAGAGAAATGGGATGTGGAGAGAAAGAGGAAGAGAGAGGGAAGCCTACAGGATGAGATGGAAAAAGCACAAGAGATGATGAGAAAGGAGACCTTGGATACTGTGCTGCTCAGCCACTTCTTGACTAGCAAGACTAAGTAATCTTTAAAGGGTTCTGCCTTTATTTTCCTTTTTGCAAATGTAAAATGTACACATTATTTAAAAAAACCAAGTACATCAATAAAAACACACACAAAAACCAGACAGCAAAAGGCTCCTATACTCTTGAGGGACAGACTGGTAAACATTTGATAGAGTCAGACTTTCCCCCACATATAAACATCCCTGCATTATTGTTCTTCTTATTGATTTAACTAGAGGCCCGGTGCATGAAATTTGTGCACCAGGCGGGGGGAAGGGGGGTTGGGTCCCCCTCTGCCCAGCCTGCACCCTCTTCAATCTGGGACTCCTCGGGGGATGTCTGATTGCTGGTTTAGGTTGGATTGGGCCTAAATCGGCAGTCGGACATCCCTCTCACAATCCTGGACCACTAGCTCCTAATTGCTCACCTGCCTGCCTGCCTGGTCTCCCCTAACAGTCTTGCCCTGCTGGCCGGGTCACCCCCAACTGCCTTCCCCTGCCGGCCTGGTTGCCCCTCACAGCCTGACAGTCTTGCCCTGCTGGCCGGGTCACCCCCAACTGCCTCCCCCTGCTGGCCAGGTTGCCCCCAAATGCCACCCCACCCCTGCTGGCTGGGTCACCTCCAACTGCCTCCCCATGCCGGCCTGGTTGCCCCTTACAGTCTGATTGTTCAGTCATTTGGTCGTCCCTCACTAACCTCCCTGCTGGCCTGGTCGCCCCATGTAGTCTGCTTGTTCAGTCATTTGGTCGTCCCTCACTAACACCCTGCCGGCCTGGTCGTAGGCAGCCATCTTGTGAGGGCATGAGGGTCAATTTGCGTATTACCCCTTTATTATATAGGATTGTTTGAAACCAATAGGATTTTATCAAAGAGGCGGTACTAAGCCTACAGATTCTGGACTTGGACGACCAGGGTTTGGCTCCTATACTTATCACTGTGTGACATTGGGCAAGTGACTTAACCTCTCTGGGTCCCGGTGGCCTCACCTATAAAGTGAGAGGATGCTAGTACCCACTTCATGGGCTGGTTTGGGGGAGTGGTGAGTTTATTTACATGACATGCTTCACATTCATCTTGATGTCCAGTGAACGGTCAGTAAGTGTAGCTATTAATCCACTGAAGGGCAGCAATCATGTATATCCTGCTCTTTACTAGATCTCCTTGACCTCGCACAGTGCCCAGCTCACTTCAGCACCTTGTGGGACGAATGAGTTGTTCTAATTAGCACAGCCCCTCAAAAGTCGTTTTATTAGGAAGGGGAGGGAGGGAGGATTCACTAATGTGCTTGCTCTCTTCCCCCAGTTGGGAATTTATGCTTGAGTTGAGAAATGAACTGTTGCTTTTAAAATTAAACTTTAAAAATGTTTAAAAAAAATTGCCACTTCCCAAGTTTGAAAAAGCCAATAACCCAATTAGTATAATTAAAAGCCCATTTCACATCATGATTCCCTAAGCTTCCTCAAACTAATTTTGATTCAGGGGAAAATAGGCTTCAAGGTTTCTGATCCCTGAACCTTTCCGATCACAGGGGACATCACCACATTTGCATATGCCATGAACAACAGGAAAATCCTCTATGTTGCCCTCTTCAAAATGTGCAGTCAGACCCAAAATGCCCACAGCTGGAATAATTAGCCACTCAATTTATTGCCTTCCGTTTTTCTAAATAGAAGCTTCAACTCTTGATATTTAAATACTGTCACACTGTGATGTGACATAGCATTTCTCATGGTAAAACTTATTCTCCCCCACTTGCCCCCCAAGAAATGATATACTGCTGAGTGCAACAGGCAAGGTCACTGAGGTCACTAAAGAAAGCTGGTGTTGTGAGCAAATCCATTTCACTCTTTGGGATAAAATGAGGAGGCTTTTTTCCCCTTGGTGTTGTTAACTTGTTGACTTTTTTCAAGTTAATTGGTTAGAGTCTTAATGTAGTAAAGGCAAAAAAGAAACCACAAAGACTTCTGACTTTGACTTCACACTTGACCTTGACTTCACCGTACACTATAATATGGGAGTGTACAGACAGACATCTCAAATAGACTTGCACTGGCGTTCACCGGCAGCCAGAGCGAGATGAAGAAAGAATGCATGCCATCAGATACAATCAACGAGCGGATGATTTCTTCCCTCGCGTTTACCGCCGGTATCATTCTGAGAGTCAAGGAACTGTCGAGCTGAAGGAACCTTGGGGTCTGTCCCTTTATCATACTCTGCTTCATGCCATTACATCTGTCCTGTGTGTTTGCCTTGTCTCCCCAAATTACAAACTTCTCAAAGGCAGGTGCTAGATCTTCTGCTTCCTCTGTTCTTAGTAGGTGCTCACAAATGTCTGCTGAAGGAACACACACAGGATGGTATAGACAGCCGTGTGGCGGGCTGGGTGTGTATGTGGAGAGATTGAGCAAATAAGGAAAAAAAAGAGAGAGAACTGATGGACATGGACAACAGTGTGGTGACAGTGGGGAGGAGGTGGGAGAGTGGAGGTCATAGAGGGGATAAACGGTGATAGAAAAAATAAAATAATAAAATAAAATAAAATAAAATAAAATAAATAAATTAGAATTTAAAAAAGAGCCCAGCTGGTGTGGCTCAGTGTGTGAGCATCGGCCTATGAATCAGGAGGTCACTGTTCGATTCCTGGTCAGGGCACGTGCCTAGATTGCGGGCTCGATCCCCAGTGTGGGGAGTGTCGGAGGCAGTCAATCACTGATTCTCATCATTGATGTTTCTCTCTCTCTCTCCCCCTCCCTTCCTCTCTGAAATCAATAAAAATATATCTAAAAAAAAATAGAAAGAAAATGGGCAGGCTTTGGAGTGAGGCACATCTGGATTCAAATCTCAGCTCCACTGGGAACTGTGTGATGCTGGGAAAGATAATTTCCCTGAGCCTCAGATGCCTTCTCTAAAAAATGGGAAATAACAATATCTACATCACAGAGCTGTTGGAAGGGCTGAAAGAAATCATGAAAATAATTTGTGAGCACAGAAGCTGGCCCACAGGAGGTGTTTAATACATATCTGTAGCATATTTCCCCCATGTCCTTGGAAAGAATACAACATTTAAAATATGAAGTTATGAGTCAACCAATAGCTACGGAGCATGTGGATACAGTGGTGACTACATCTTTATCTTCATCTGGAATTTATGACTGAAGAAACATACCAAGTAAACAAAACTCAAGTCCAGGCCAACCAACAAACAAATCAAATAATTATAAATTGCGAGAAGTGTCATGAAGGAAACCAGGAACTAGGACAGAGAAATTGTGGGACTACCTTAGTGTGGTCACTCCTCTCGGAGGAGATGATAAAAAGAAATGGGGTGGTCTGAGGATAAGAAGCAACGAATCATGCAAGGAGTCCTGAAAAGAACATGGCAGGCAATGAAAACAGCATGTGCAAAGTCCCTGAGGTGGAAAAGATCTCATTCTTGAGGATGTGAAAGAACAGTATTGCTGGAGCACAGTGATGCAGGGAGTGAGTGGTAGAAAGAAGAGGTAGGCAAGATGGACAGCAACTATATTACAAATACTTTTGAGGGCATGGAATCTGGATTTTAATCCAAATGCAAGGGTTTTAAACTTTGTCTTCTCCTTGCACAAAGGAAGCAGATTTAGAGACATTCAGTCTCCAAAATGATTTGGTAGAACAGACTCAAGGAGATCTCAGTCCATGTCTCTGAAAAGGCCTGGCTGTCTTCTTTGCCCTCTGCCTTGAGGGTTTTGGTTTTCGTCCAGAATATTCTAGTCACTCTTCAATATGGCACCTATTAGTCTCTGTACATTTCAATATCATTAGACATTTCAAATTTAACATGACCAAAATACAACTCTTGATTTTTCACTCTATACTACCCTTCTCTACCAGGCTTCACCCATGTTGGTTAAAGAAGTCATCACGCTCTGGCCGGTGTGGCTCAGTTGGTTGGGCATCATCCCGTGCTACGCAAGGTTGCCTATTCAATTTCCAGTCAGGCCACATGCCCAGTTTGTGGGCTCGAACCACGGTGGGGGACATATAGGAGGTAGTTGATTGATATTTTTCTCTCACGTTGATGTTTCTCTCCCTCTCCCCCTCTCCCTTCCTTCCTCTGTCTCTAAAAAAACAACAAAACAACACAGAAGTCATCACTACCAGTGGTACAGGTGCCACCCCAGGAAGCATTTCCTAAGGAAGAGAAAGCTGCATGCAGGTTGTTTGTTAGAAAGTGCTCTTGGAAACACCACCTGTGAGGGAGTGAAGAAAGCAGGCTGGGCAGAGGGAGAAATTGAGCTGTGATGTCATTGGCAAGGGACCTGGCCAATCCCATGGGCAGCTCTGGAGCGGGGATGGCGCTGCAGAGTTACTCCAATTTGGGCTGAGGGAGTGTGGCTTTATTACCCTCACATGAACCGGCCATCAGGGCATAACCTTGGGAGAGGTGGCTCTCTTTAGCTGAAGTTTAGTCCCAAGAAGAACTTGGCTGAGATCTGTTGGCTGCCAACATTCTCAGCCACTGGGGCAAAATGCATGCTCCCGTCCTGGAGGGTGGCATCTTGGTGGGTGCCATGCCTTCTACATCACTAGGCTTCACTATGGCTCCTGTCCCTCCCTCTCACCTGATCCAGCATCAGATGATTTCCTCTCTGCCTCCGACACATATCTGTCCTCTTCTTACTCTTATACCTCTACATCACCTGGCACCTGGCCTACTGCATTCAGTAGCCTCTAAGTGGGTTTCCACTTTGGTCCTCTACATCCAATCTCATAGGAGCCAGTTGTTGTCTATAGACACAAATCAAATCATATTCCTCTCTGCCTTAAAATCTTCCAGTTGCTTTATACTTGGAAGTAGTCCAGCTCATCATGGCCCACAAGGCACCTGGTGTGGTGTATCTCATCCCTTCCCAGGCTCCACTCACTCTGCTCCTGAGGTCTCCTCCCTCCTCAGGGTGTTAACATTTTATTTCCCTCTGTCTGGAAGGTCCTGAACTCGCCCTTTGCATGGCTCCTCCTCCTCAGGTCTTTCAAGTCTCCCCTTCAAACTCACTTTCTCAGAAAGGCGTCCTTGCTCAGCCTTTCCAACCCCATCATGTTACCAGCCTTGTTGTTGGCACAGGTGGGGTGGTGGTGATGGGATAAAGACCCTGGCCTCTCATTCATTCAACACTAACCCCTTGGAGTAGCTGGCTCACTCGTTTCCTTGTTTTTGTAGGCCTGGATTGAGTCCTCCTCACCGCTGTATCCCCGGCCCTGAAAGAGTGCATGCTTGGTATTCTATCAATTTCTAGGAGATGAATAAAACATGACCAATGTAGATCTTGAAAAGTTCATTTTATACTGTCTTTAGGAGCCGATAAATTGAACGTCTTCTGTCAGCTCTCAGACGCAGCACTTCTCTTTATTTATCTTGTAGTGTCTTCTTCAAGGATGCCCTGGCACTAGATTTTCAAGATTTGGGTAAATAAAGACCATGTTCTCATGATACCTACACATAGCTATTTCAAATCCGTTGAGAAATCTTCATCTTTCTATTCTGAGGCTTTTCGAATGATTCCTGAGAGCCTCCTCACTTTCTTGACCTTGTAAGGGGGAATTCTCCACAACTTTTCTGTCCTTTTTTAAAAAATTGAGTTTATTGGGGTTCATAAAACCATACAGGTTTCAAGTGAATAACTCAACAAAACATCATCTGCACACTGCATCATGTGCCCATTTTGTTTGTTAAATTACTTTGTTCATTAGATTCCACATATAAGTGAGATCATATGGTATTTGTCTTTCTCTGACTGGCTTATTTCACTTAGCATAATATTCTCCAGGTCCATTCATGCTGTCACAAAGGGAAAGATTTCCTTCTTTTTTACATCTGAGTAGTATTTCATTGTATAAATGTACCACAGTTTTGCTTGTTTGTTTTTTTAAATCCACTTATTTGCTGATGGGAATTTTGGTTGTTTCCCGATCTTGGCTATTGTAGATAATGCTGTAATGAACATACGGGTGCATAGATTCTTTCAAATTAGTGTTTCAGGTTTCTTCAGATATATTCCCAGAAGTGCAATCACTGTTATTCCTGAGGTAGATTAGCTATAATCACATTGATTATTTCCACTGAGCACACACAATGACTTCGGAAACGAGTGGGATAATTTTGATTAATGTCTAAGATGCTGTGTCTTTGTGGTCCTCCCTTCCCCTCTTTACACAGCAGCCCCACGGACGTTAGTTGACACTAATTTGGGGCCACTTCCTGGTTGGCAACCAGGAGCTCAGAGATAATCTTCAGGTAGGTCTGGAAGAATTTTTGGTAAATGTACTCGCTCCTTATCAATCCCTTCTTTGCCTACCGACAGAGCAGTTTATCTTCGCGGGCCGGTACCTTTGCAAACACGTTTTCTCTTCCAAATCACTTTTAAAAGAATATGATGAGAATGGTTTCCAGCTCTGAAAAGCCCTGTTTACCCTCCTCCACCCAGGAAAGAATCCATTTATCTGTCTCCTTCTCCCCCCACCTCTGTAACAAAGGAGCCCTGCCTGACACACCTTTCTTTATTTCCTTATCTTTGGTGCTTCAGTGACTTTGGGACCGTCGACAGAGCAGCAGTTCCCATAATGCAGCATGGGGATCATGTCGACAGTCTTCCAGATGCTAACCTATATGACATACTTGCATCCATGTATTAGTATCGATCACATGACATATGCTGGTATTTTTTGTATAGTGCCTTCAAAGTTAACCACTTCA
>NW_005362269.1:13896177-13908758 GCF_000412655.1 Myotis brandtii | reverse complement strand
GCCCCCAGCATCTTTCCTGGGAAAGGCTGCAGTAAGAAGTAAATTCTCGAGCCCAAATATTTTGTCTCTCCCTTGAGGAGACCTTTCGTACTGAGGGGGACACACTGGCTGTCTAGCTGTTTTCTTTTAATTAATCAGTTAAAATTATTTTATTTAGGTGAGATTCACATAACATAAAACTATTTTCAAGTGTACAATTTTGTGGCATCTCGTGTAGTCATGATGTTGTACAAATATTCTATTTCCCCCAGAACATTTCTATCAGCCCCAAAGAAAACCCTGCTTCCATGACGCAATGACTCTCATTTCCTCTCCCCCTATCCCAGGTCCTGGTTACCTGGAACCTGATTTCTGTCTCTATGGATTTCTCTAGTCTGAGTAGTTCATGTAGATGGAGTCATAGAACATATGACCTATTGTGCTTGGCTTCTTTCACTTAACATCATGTTTTCGAGTTCATCTCTGTTGTGGTTTTGCCAGTACTTCATTCCTCTTTATGGTGAATACTATTCCATTGTAACATAGACACCACACTTTGATCATCCATTCATCCACTGATGGGCATTTGGGTTGTTTCTACCCTTTGGCTATTGTGCATAGTGCTGCTCTGGGCGTCTGTGTATAAGTGTTTGTCTAAGCACCTATTTTTATTCTTTTGGGGATATCCCAAGGAGAGACATTTCTCGGTTATATGGTCATTCTATGTTAAACTTTTTGAGGAACTTTTAGCTCTTTTCTCTATGTAGAAAATGATGATCAACATTGAACTCCTCGGCAAGGCCAAATTCTGGTTGGCCCTAAACATTTCCTCAGTCTCCTTGCATCCTACCCATGTCCTGAGTTTGCTTTTGAAAACTGTTAATGAATTAAGGGAACAGGGACCCTCACCAAGGAGCCAGGGAGCAGCAGTCACAGAAAGAGCAATAACACTTCAAATCTTACAAAATGTTTGAGCACACTGAGTCATCAGGCTCCCACTTCAGGAAAGAGGTTTGAGCGAGAGCCTAACGGGTTTATATTCTAGGAAAGCTATCTACCTGGTTTATTTGAGTTGATGCATAACTGACAATAATTCTGAAATCATCAAAACAATCCTAGATATAGAGACTGGCAGAGGAGAAAGAGTGAAAAAAAACAAACACAAAACCAAGAAAGAAAACTTGCTATTCTTTTTTTTTGCCTATTAGATTTGCTTCTTCCAAATCAACAGTGTGTAGAGATTTCTAGCGTTTAAGTCTGGGGCTCTGTTCTTTTCTTTTTAAGCCTCACAGAAAAGAACCACATTTTATTTATGTATTTATTTATTTGACCACATACATTTTAACCCACCCACCTCCCCAGTCTTAAAACTGGTGTTCCATGGGGTATACCTTTGGGAAATTCTGATTTAGTTCCCTCTATTTCTAAATGAGTACACTAAGGCCCAGAAAGAAACAAACAAAAAAACCCAAAAAACAACAAAACAAAACAAAACAAAACAAGCCCCCCCCAAAACACACCAATAATGGTTATTTCTTAGATTTCAGGAAGTTTTCCAGACCTAGTCACTGGGTAGAGGGTAGGAGGAAGGAAGGAAGGAAGGAAGGAAAGAAAGAAGGAAAAGAAAGAAGGCATGTCTGTGTTATAAAAATTAAAAGGGACAGGTTAAGTATTTTATGGGACTTCTTCAAGACTTACACAGAAAACAACAACACCCTGGTTTATTTGAGTTGATGCATAACTGACAATAATTATGAAATCATCAAAGCAATCCTAGATATAGGGACTGGCAGAGGAGAAAGAGTGAAAAACAAACAAATGCAAAACCAAGAAAGAAAACTTGCTATTCTCTTTTTTTGCCTATTAGATTTGCTTCTTCCAAATCAACAGTGTGTAGAGATTTCTAGCGTTTAAGTCTGGGGCTCTGTTCTTTTCTTTTTAAACCTCACATAAAAGATGGTTATCTTCAAAACAATTTATTTTCCCAGTGGAGTCTACATCAGACCTTTGAGGCATAACCAAATCTAAGATGGCCTATCAGTGTATTTACCCGCGTTTCTTTATGGGTATAATATCCATAGGTACAATATTTTCTTATTTAGCACTCTGTGAAATGATCTAAGGGCTCTTCAGGGATATTAATTAAGCTTTATGGCAACCCCGGTGACATGTCTGCCTGCCTACATATATCTGGTGGACACTCAGAAATTAATGCTTCGCAGAAGTGTGCCATTTAAGTGTGTTTGTAGGCCAGCCACATACCCACTGACGCTGCACAGAGCGGATTCATACATTTCACTCGTCAAAAAATGCCATTAAAAAAGGCAACCGTCATTTCGCATCAGCACGTAAATACTGGCCTGGCCCTTAATACACTCTCAGGCGGATCCTGCAGTTGCATCCCCGTCACAAGACAAGTCCCAGGAAGCAGACTCCACAAGCCTGGCTTCCTTGAAAGGCGCCTGGTTTCTTAAATGCTGAGTTTCCTAGGGCCCCAGGCCAGGCTTTTTAAAAATGCAGGTGTCAAGGAAAACTGTCATGCACGCTTGCCTTAAGTACCCGACAAGCTTGTCACTGCCATCTTGCAAGTCGTGACGGAGATGCAGTTGGACAGCCGAGGCGTGGCGAGCTGAACGCTGCCTGACAGGGTGGTGGCGCGTTGGACTAAAAGGCAGGTGCCTACCTGCAGGCATTTTCTTTGCACGTGGCAGGATGAAACAAAACCCGGAGGGGAGGGTGCAGGGCAGGCTGCCTCTGCAGACACCTCAGACGCGTGGTCCTGAACTGGGATCACTTCCCGGCTCTAAGGTTTTGCTTGACAAGAAGTTCAGTGGTTACATGAACCTCAAAGCCAGGTCTGCATTTCTGCCAGGGCAGGGGGAGGAGGGAGAGGATGGCGGATGGAAAGGGCAGGGGCCGAAAACAGGAGGAAGGCCAGGGTCAGGCTGGGCGGGGCAGTGGGCACTGGGTAAACTACTGGCAGTGTGTGGGGTTTGAGCCTGGCTGTCACACCTGGAACCTGGGCAGCCTTTGGGCAAATGACTTCATGTCGTTGAATCTGTTTCCTCGTATGGAAAGTGGTGAAAAGGACTGGAACTGTTTCATAGGGATATTGTGTGGCTTCAGTGAGGGAGTCGGCACATCCTTGACACCTAGTAGCCCCTCAATAAGTGTTGGCTTTGGCTGCCATGGAGATGGCGATCACTGAGTCTGTAGACTGCCTACCTTAAGTGTACGTCTCTTTCTTTCCACTTTCCCTGTCTCCTCCCTTCTCCCCCACTTCCTTTCTTCACTGTGGATCCTCCCGTGAACTGCACTGCACTTTCAGTTCTTGTCTTTCTGGTATGTCAGCCAAGATCTCTCCTCCTCTCCCTGCAAATGTGATCACAAGGACCACTCCCCAGGCCCCACATCCCATCCAGAACAAACCATCGGGCCCTGACTGGGCCTAGGAGGTGTCCTCACATGGCCAGGAGGCCTCTCGAGCACTGTGTCCCGAGTCCCCAGCTAGCTGACTTAGAATGCTTGCACACTATTGCTTTTCTGGCCTTTTCTCATTCTCTTGCCTCTGCCCGAAATGCGCCTTTGATGGGGGTGACTTTCACTTTGTCATCAAAATAAGAATGCTTGCACACTATTGCTTTTCTGGCCTTTTCTCCTTCTCTTGCCTCTGCCCGAAATGCACCTTTGATGGGGTGACTTTCACTTTGTCATCAAAATGGGACTCAGACATCATTCCTACTGGCCAGACTTCCCTGACCAGGTAGGTATGGATCTCTGCCCGCACCTCCTCTTGGCCCCTCCCCTCGCCCCCTCCTGGCTCCATCACCTGTTCCCATACATGCATGCAGCCCTCTGAGCTTACCTTCATCTTCTGGCATACTATATGAATAGAAATGATCTGCTCAGCCATATCTCCCTCACTAGGCAGTAATTCCCAGAGGTCATACCTTTTTTTTATCCTTCACCCTCAGCCCCTAATAGGACCTCTGTAAATATTGGCAGAATTAAGCTGAAGTCCTATGAACACAGCTAGTAATGGGATTACCAACGGGAGGCGGGAAGTACAAAAATCCTTATTTAGCATAAAATCGGAGTTTCAGATAAAGCAACTATCTAAGTGTGGCCTGAGGGCCTCTTCTTGACAGAGCCCTCCCATTCTCATTTCACAAAAGAGGTGTCTTCCTGGGGATTTTCAAGCCCTTGATCATCAGCTCCCCTGCAATAGTTAGAACAATAACACTGCCGATGGAGGCATCGCTCTTCAGCGGTTCTCAACCTGTGGGTCGCGACCATCGGAAAACACATATAGCATATCAGATATTTACATTAAGATTCATAACAGTAGCAAAATTACAGTTATGAAGTAGCAACGAAAATAATTTTATGGTTGGGGGTCACCACAACATGAGGAACTGTATTAAAGGGTTGCGGCATTAGGA
This sequence comes from Myotis brandtii, assembly GCF_000412655.1. Lineage (NCBI taxonomy): Eukaryota > Metazoa > Chordata > Mammalia > Chiroptera > Vespertilionidae > Myotis > Myotis brandtii. The sequence goes on along the minus strand of NW_005362269.1, from coordinate 13,904,337 downwards.
AGGTTGAGAACCACTGATGTAGGTCGTCTTAGACTTCCCTGTAATATCCCCGTTAGGTAGACAGCGGCAAGGGAGACTGGGAGAAGAGGCACATTCAAATGGTGGGAAGTTATAAATGAGAAAACAAAAGGCAGGCAAGTTTAGGTGTCGGTAATCTCGCAGGCCACACTGCACACAGAATTTGGGAATTAAGGGAAGGGTCCTGAAGCAGGAACCAGGGAAAGTGAGCAGCAGACTCCCCCACAGCCAGGCCTCTTTCTCATCCTACGCCTGGCACGCAAGAAGGAGGGGGGGGGGGGGGGGATTTTCCAGAAGGCTCGAGTATTTCTTAGTACATTCATCCTTGAAAAAGAAAATCCTTTCAGCTCTATGTTTAACATCCAACACCGTAGACTTCGGGACTCTTTTTTAAGAACCCATTAAAGACATTCAGGCCATTAAAGGAGGAGGAATGAAGAGAGATTGGAACATTTGAATTGAGATGGGTGTAATTTGGCACAATCTATCAAAATTCAAAACGCACATTCTCCATACCCTTTGATCTAGCAATTTCACTTCCAGGAATTTAACTTTTAAATACAATCGTGTAAGTATGCAAAGAAAGGTACCTACACAAGCCTCTTTCCTTACAGCTTTGTTTTGTAATAGCAAAAACCTGAAAGCCATCTAAGCGTCCATCAAGAAGAGATTGGCTAAATAAATGATGGCATTATGGAATATTACACAGACTTTAGAAAAGAATGAGGTAGGTCTACATGGAATTACCTATCGTGGAAATGATTTCCACAATATCTCATGAAATTAAGACAGGAAGTTGCAAATGGTCTGTATAACACGATCCCACTTATATTAAACTTAGAAAACATGCTCAGGTATTCATAAGCATTTCCGGAAGCCTAAATAACAAGCCTTCAGGTGAGATTTTTCCTAGAAATAGGAATGGAGGGGCATGGACTACTACTGTGTACTTTTTATCTTATTAATTGCTAATTTTTCAATCAAGAGAATGTATTTATTTGTAATAAAATAACTGGAAACCCCCCCTACCCCCAAAACAAAATCTGCTGCAATATGTGTTGCAATTCTTTGTCTTCAATTCTGGACCATTCCTCTGCAGGAGGAAATGGAGATAAAGATTGCCTGCTGCTTACATAGGCCCAGAACCATGCAGGAAAAGAGGCGAGGACAGCTCCATCCGGAGGCCTGCCAGCTGCCCGCCCCACTTCGGGCATTCAGAGGGGGCCTTCAGGAGTCAAGGGGGCCTAAAGAATTCATCAACCTCAATCATGTTGACCTTGATTCCTTCTCACGATCTACCTTCTGACGTAGTGGTCAGCATCAAGGACAACTTCCCAACAGGTACTAGGTACTGTTTCTGTATCCTTATTGCCAGAGACCTTACCTCTCTCTTCCTCTCCCCACCTCTCCCTCCCTTCCCCCACCCTGTCTCCTTCTCTCCCCACCTCTCCCTCCCTTCCTCCACCCTGTCTCCTTCTCTCCCCACCCTCTCTCCTCTCTCCTGCTTCTCTCCCTCCATCCCTTCCTCTCCCTTTGTGACACAGCCCTTTGGCTTTAGCTCTGTAGAGGTTTCTACACTTCTCCTTTTCCCCCAAATGGAATGGGGTTGTACATTTGAAGACGGATGCAACAGGCAGGACATGAGGAGGTCCCCACCCTCACACTACTTTCGTAATTCCAGACAAGGCCCTCAATGGCGAAAACTCAGAAAACAAAGCAAACCCCGACACCCACTGACTATGCCCTCCTTGCCTTCTTCTCACACCCACGCCAACACCACATACACTATCAGACTGAAATTCTAGGTAGGTTTAAATGTATGGGTGATTCCTTTCCCCCTACTTCATTGAGCCTTACTACTTCTAACTATCCAATCGATTCACAGGAATGTAAATGCAATGGGCATAATTATCAACATTAGAATATTAATTTGTCTAATTAGATGTACACGGAGGCTGATGCTATCTGCATTATGGTCCAATACGGAGCAGACTGGCCCCTGCAAATTGTCCTGCCTAACATTTTCAACACAAAGCAGATAAAATGCGTTGCTGAGAACAGGAGCTTGGAGCATGGAGCTAAATGTTTCCCATTCGTGATTTTAGTGAGACAAAAAAAAAAAAAAAGCAAAACCCAAAGTTCTCCAAAGCGCTTCAGGTTCATGAAGGTAAAACTGCTTCTCCAGCCATTTTCGGGCGATGGGAGAGGCATCGAGTTTGCTTTGAGTTAACTTTCTCATCACGAGCCCTCGTAAAGAGCACTGGTTAGTGAGACAATAAATGAGCACTTTTTAATTAGAAAACGCGGAATCCAGGCACTTTTGCAGGAAGGAAGATGATCGCTTCAAAGGGACGTCAGGAGACTAATAAAAGTTAAAACGCATGCAGGGGCCGCAGTGAACGCAAAGGTAAAGTCGTGGGACGTTTGGGATGTGAACCAGAGAGGGTGATGATTCAGAAGGGGGTGGGAAGCAGTCATGGAAGTTACTCTTTCTACTTTATAATGGGATCAGCTGTAAAACCCGTTCTGTGTCCAGGCAAGTGAGATAACCCAATGCCTCCTAATTCCTCCACCCCTTCCCCTCAGACTGAGTGTGCCCAGAGGACAAAATGACTATAATCAGGCAAGAGGAGAAGGCAGCTGAGCTGGGACAAAACTAGTATTGCACTTGACCTTTTTTCTTCTTTTTCTTTTAAATGGTCAGCTAATATCACGGTGTTTGGTTATGGCCTCACCCTTCTCTCCCCGCCGCCCCTCCTATCGGGCTCTATGTGGGAACATGCTCCAGGTCTAGCCAATCAGCATGGTTTGTTCCTCAGGCCTCGGGATCCGGTCTGTCGTGGGCATAGGACTCTAGTTGGGCTCCAGGAAATTCGGTCAAGGGAGTGTTACTGAAATGTCAGGAAGGAGAAATCCTTTTTCTGTTATGTTTCTATGCTAAGAGAATACAGCCTGTAGACCCCACAAAGATCTCACATAAGGAGGCCTGCTGAAGAATAATGATAGGGCCTGGCCGGTATGGATCAGTGGTTGAGTGCTGACCTATGAACCCGGAGGTCATGGTTCAATTCCCTGTCAGGGCATATGCCAGGGTTTTGGGCTCAATCCCCAGTAGGGGGCGTGCAGGAGGCAGCCGATCAATGATTCTCTCTCATCATTGATGTTTCTATCTCTATCTCTCTCCCTCTCCCTTCCTTTCTGAAATCAATAAAAGAATACATATATTAAAAAGAAGATTAATGATAAGAAACAGAGAAAAGCAAGGCTGAGAGAAAACGCCTAATGCCCCAGTTTACAGCCTTGAATCTAATTCTGCCAGCATCTTGATTCTGTCCTGACCCTTCATCCTCCCCAGTTTCATCTTCCCGACATGCCCGAAGGGGATGAGGGTGTCTGTCCCACAGGGCTGCAGCCGGGTAACATGGTGCCAAGTGCCTAATACAATACTTGGCACGACGCAGGCCCCGAGGAGACGATGACGTCTGAAAATAGACCAGAAAGTGTTCAGTTGTTTCCAGGAAGCGAAAAGGTTTTTACATGGCCGTAAGTTCTCACGTGGATTCTGGGGTTCAGGAGGCTTTGGTAGGTGGGGGCAGGATACCAACTAAGAGAGCAGCTACATGACACCCACAAAGCCCATGTGTGTACAGCCTGCCCCATGGCCAGAGGGTCCCCCCCACCATTTATTCTCTCATTTTAAGGAATCATTCAGGGTGGGGTTGGGGTAGGGTAGATTCCCCCAGGGTCCCTCCCAATGCCTTCTCATACCATGCTCCTAAGGCCAGTAAGAGGATCTTGTTGATAAGAGATTAAAATGTCACTAAGATTAAGCTTTCCATTTCAAATTCTTATCTAAGCACACCAAGGCAAAGGAGAGCAACATTTCCTGCCTTCTCTCAGAGCAGGGTGTTTAAATCTGTTTGTGCAAAAAAATTAAAATTTTAAGAAGCTTTTTAATCATCATACGGTTGGTGGGCAACATCTTCACAGACTGATTGTTGAAAAATGGACCTGCTCTGCTCATCCCCCGTTGAAGCTGTAACACACTTAAAGGCAATTGCAAGACAAGCTAACAAAACAGAAGTGTTACTCGCTCTTGTTGGAAATGTAAGGCATGAACTGCTGAAACACTGATGACAGGACTTGGGGGCATTTGCTGATTCCCCAAACACTAGTCTGAGCAAGAAGGGGTCCTGTAAGGATTTAAAACACATCATTTTGAGAGGAATCCTTTGTGGTTAGCAGAGTCACGACCTCTAAAGGTGGATATTTGCAAACAAGGCTCAAGGAATAGCCCAAAACTGTTTGGTGGGTTTGGGAGGGAGAAAAGCTATCTGACAAAGAGTCTCCTGAACACTCCCCTGTCAGCTAGGAGCCGCAGCCCCAGTGGCAGGGACCTGCCCAGAGCCTCGTGACGGATAGATTCTGGGGACACAAGATCCCAACTCACAAAAGGCAGGCGAGACCGAGACTAATAAATCAAAGGAAACTTCAGAGAAGCCGCAGAGCCGGTGTGCCGTGCCTGGGAGAACCAGAGGCCTTATCTGACTTCCGTGGAAAGAAAAGGAGCATTGGGAGCCAGAATTAGAAAAGGACTTTCATCAAGTCTCTCCCTGTCTGAGCCAGATACCAAGTCCTCTGGGGAGGCTGCGGGAAATGCCCCGAGGGAGTGACAGTCGATATTAGCTGGATGGGTGAAAGAGCTCAGACAGAGACTACGGAAATACTCCGCTTTTTTTCAACTGTGAGTTTAACCCAAGCGCTTTCCATGCTTACACGCAGGGCAGCCTTGCACTTTCAAGGCATGACCACTAGGTGGCCTCCACCGATAATCCGGCCCCCTGGTCCAGGCTGTGGAGGGATGGCTTTTGTACAAAAAGTGCTTTCTACCCAGAGGCTTAGCTGTGCTAACTTGCCCTGTAAGAAGTTCAAGTCCCCAAAGCTTTAATACACTTCACAGGGCTTTAATTTTACAGCAGGAGCCAAACGTAAAAAGGACAGCCTCTCCCTGGACACTTCTACCTTCAAGGATGCCTCCAGGTTTGCAGACCTGGCCCAGAGCAGCCTGGGGTGGTCTTGAATAAGATGCAACGCTTGTTTCTTTCTTCATGCGCCTTGTAATTTGCACACGTGCCACGACCCTGGGTTTTTTTCATATTAATGGTTGGAGTGTGTTTAAGAGCACAAGCCATAAATTGCAGACGAAACTAGGTTCTCTTTATTTTCCTGCCAATTGTCAGAAAGTAATGTGGGGTCTAGGGTGCTCCCCCCCCCACCACCTAACTGGCTTTTTCTCTCTGGGTTTTTTTCATATTAATGGTTGGAGTGTGTTTAAGAGCACAAGCCATAAATTGCAGACGAAACTAGGTTCTCTTTATTTTCCTGCCAATTGTCAGAAAGTAATGTGGGGTCTAGGGTGCCCCCCCCCACCTAACTGGCTTTTTCTCTACCACCCCACCCCTTCCCTCTATCCAACAAGCAACCCCTTGTCTCCACCTGCCAAGGGCAGGGGGAGGGAAGACAGCTTGGTTTCTCATTGGAGAGCTTGCCTATCGAGCAGCTCGGTTATTGAGATGAATAAGCTGTCAGTTTCCAAGGAAGACTAAGAAAACTACAAAATTAAAGTGCACCTCGACGTGAAAAGCTGCTGGTGGCCGGGCGGGATCACGGTGTCAAAGAGGCGAGGTGCAGCTATAAAATAAGGCTGAGCTTGAGAGGCTCACCTGAGGGTCTCATTAATGTCCGTGTTGCCTCTGATGAGAATGGAGAGGGGGCAGAATGTTGTGTACAATACGGAGAAATCCAGCTGCCTACCGATTCGCAAAGTGCTGACATGCTTTTGGTTCGCTCAGAATGAATTCTAGTTTCCAAACCTCACTCGGAAACATAAAAAGTGTAAACAGGTTACCTTGGTTTAATATTCTCAAGATCGAGCGTGTCAGTGATTCTGTCAGGAAGTTAATCCCTTAGGTAGGAAAATAAATCAGAGGACAAGTTTGGAACAGTCTTGGGGTTCTGCATGGTGACGACGTTTCAACAACCTTGCTGCTTCCCCGGGAAAACCTTACTTACTATAAAGGTCTCACGTCTCAATTCCCAAACATGCACTAGGGCAGTGGTCGGCAAACTGCGGCTTGCTTGCGAGCCACATGCGGCTCTTTGGCCCCTGGAGTGTGGCTCTTCCACAAAATACCACGTGTGGGCGCGCACGTACAGTGCGATTGAAACTTCGTGGCCCATGCGCAGAAGTCGGTATTTTGTGGAAGAGCCACACTCAAGGGGCCAAAGAGCCGCATGTGGCTCGCGAGCCGCAGTTTGCCGACCACTGCACTAGGGTATCAAGACTGGGGTAACCTTACTTCATCTTGAAGACAAAAAGTGTGTTTTCTGGAATCCTGATACCAAAATGAGAGTCCTTGGATGCCATCCATCAAGCCCAAAGTGCTACATTTTTTTCAGGTACAGTTTACATCCAGTATTGTTTGGTATCAGTTGCAGGTGTACACTTTGTAAAGCATAGGATCGTCAATTCTTTCTCAGAGCGCTTTGCACGACTTCCCACGAACAGGAATAACGATGACATTCAAAATACGATCCAAAAGTCAACCACTGCACCCGGGGCTGCGTGGCTTCCTCCCACCTGTCTGGCAGAGCCCGGCTGGAAGATAAAAATTCTATAAATCAAGGAACTAAAGAGGTAGCAGTGCTTCTTATTTCTAGACTGTCAGTTTGCTCTCACATTCTATACCACGCAGAGCGTTGAAGCTCTGTGCGTCAACTCACACGTAGCCTATGCCGTGTGAGCAGGAGGCCTCCCATTTACCATGCCAGGCTGCCACCAGTCCCACAGCGATGCAGACAGGGTTCCTTACATCCCAACAGGCTTATGGTTTTGTCAATAACCAAGTCTATGTCCAGCAACAGGCCAGAGTCCATCCCATAGGGAATTTCGTGCCCTGTGTCACCATGTATCAACCTCACCATTTCCATGGCTTGGGCAAGTTAATTTGTTTGCTATCAGAATAAGCATCGTTTTGCTTTGTATTTCTAGCCCCAAAGGCACTATCCATAGTAGCTAAGAACATGACAGTTGGCCCTGGCTGGGGAGCTCAGTTGGTTAGAGTGTTGTCCAGATATGCCCAGGTTGTGGGTTTGAGCCCCAGTCAGGGCACATATAAGAATCAATCAATGAATGTATGAATACGTGGAACAACAAATCAATGTCTCTCTCTCTCTCTCTCTCTCTCTCTCTCTCTCTCTCTCAAATAAAAACAATAAAAAAGAACATGGCCTTTGGAATCAGGCAGGCCCAGGTTTAAATCCCCGTTCTGCCACTTGCTTATTTGGAGATGTGTAGGTCACTTAACCTTCCTGAGGCTCAGTTTATATTTTTTAAAAATAGGGATAGTAGCATACACCTAGCATAGGGTAAGAGGGATTAAACGGGGTCATGTATGTAAAACTAAGTGTCAAACAAAAAGTTTTTGACAAGAAGGGTTGTGAAATCAACAAAAGACAAGTGATGGCTAGGAAGTGAGGAAAAGGGGACCCTATACACTGCTGATGGGAATGCAGATGGGTGCAGTCTCTGAAGAAAACAGTATGAAATTTCCTCAAAAAATTAAAAGTGGAACTTTCATTTGTCCCAGTGATCCCACTTCTAGGAATATATCCTAAGGAACCAGAAACACCAATAAGGAAGAACATATGTACCGCTCTGTTCATACCAGCACAATTTACAATAGGTAAGATTTGGAAATAATCCAAGTGCCCATCAGCAGATGAGTGGATAAAAAGTTGTTGTACATCTACACAATGGAATACTATGCAGCAGTGAAAAAGAAAGAACTCTTACCATTTACAACAGCATGGATTGACCTGGAGAGCATTATGTTAAGTGAAATAAGCCAGTCAGAGAAAGGTAAGTATCACATGATCTCACTCATATGTGGAATCCAATGAACAAAATAGATCTAGAGACACAGAAGCATGGGACAGACTGACAAGTTTCAGAGGGAAGGCGGGGTGGGTGGGTGGGTGGATGGGGAGGGATTAACTGGGGAACTTATATGCATATGTGCATAGCCCATGGACACAGAGAATAGTGTGGTGACGACTTGGGAGGGGCGGGGGTGAGGTGGA
>NW_005362269.1:13836138-13895222 GCF_000412655.1 Myotis brandtii | reverse complement strand
GGGCGCGCACGTACAGTGCGATTGAAACTTCGTGGCCCATGCGCAGAAGTCGGTATTTTGTGGAAGAGCCACACTCAAGGGGCCAAAGAGCCGCATGTGGCTCGCGAGCCGCAGTTTGCCGACCACTGCACTAGGGTATCAAGACTGGGGTAACCTTACTTCATCTTGAAGACAAAAAGTGTGTTTTCTGGAATCCTGATACCAAAATGAGAGTCCTTGGATGCCATCCATCAAGCCCAAAGTGCTACATTTTTTTCAGGTACAGTTTACATCCAGTATTGTTTGGTATCAGTTGCAGGTGTGCACTTTGTAAAGCATAGGATCGTCAATTCTTTCTCAGAGCGCTTTGCACGACTTCCCACGAACAGGAATAACGATGACATTCAAAATACGACCCAAAAGTCAACCACTGCACCCGGGGCTGCGTGGCTTCCTCCCACCTGTCTGGCAGAGCCCGGCTGGAAGATAAAAATTCTATAAATCAAGGAGCTAAAGAGGTAGCAGTGCTTCTTATTTCTAGACCGTCAGTTTGCTCTCACATTCTATACCATGCAGAGCATTGAAGCTCTGTGCGTCAGCTCACACGTAGTCTATGTCGTGTGAGCAGGAGGCCTCCCATTTACCATGCCAGGCTGCCACCAGTCCCACAGCGATGCAGACAGGGTTCCTTACATCCCAACAGGCTTATGGTTTTGTCAATAACCAAGTCTATGTCCAGCAACAGGCCAGAGTTTATCCCATAGGGAATTTTGTGCCCTGTGTCACCATATATCAACCTCACCATTTCCATGGCTTAGGCAAGTTAATTTGTTTGCTATCAGAATAAGCATCGTTTTGCTTTGTATTTCTAGCCCCAAAGGCACTATCCATAGTAGCTAAGAACATGACAGTTGGCCCTGGCCGGGGAGCTCAGTTGGTTAGAGTGTTGTCCAGATATGCCCAGGTTGTGGGTTTGAGCCCCAGTCAGGGCACATATAAGAATCAATCAATGAATGTATGAATACGTGGAACAACAAATCAATGTCTCTCTCTCTCTCTCTCTCTTTCTCTCTCTCTCTCATAAAAACAATAAAAAAGAACATGGCCTTTGGAATCAGGCAGGCCCAGGTTTAAATCCCCGTTCTGCCACTTGCTTATTTGGAGATGTGTAGGTCACTTAACCTTCCTGAGGCTCAGTTTATATTTTTTAAAAATAGGGATAGTAGCATACACCTAGCATAGGGTAAGAGGGATTAAACGGGGTCATGTATGTAAAACTAAGTGTCAAACAAAAAGTTTTTGACAAGAAGGGTTGTGAAATCAACAAAAGACAAGTGATGGCTAGGAAGTGAGGAAAAGGGGACCCTATACACTGCTGATGGGAATGCAGATGGGTGCAGTCTCTGAAGAAAACAGTATGAAATTTCCTCAAAAAATTAAAAGTGGAACTCTCATTTGACCCAGTGATCCCACTTCTAGGAATATATCCTAAGGAACCAGAAACACCAATAAGGAAGAACATATGTACCGCTCTGTTCATACCAGCACAATTTACAATAGGTAAGATTTGGAAATAATCCAAGTGCCCATCAGCAGATGAGTGGATAAAAAGTTGTTGTACATCTACACAATGGAATACTATGCAGCAGTGAAAAAGAAAGAACTCTTACCATTTACAACAGCATGGATTGACCTGGAGAGCATTATGTTAAGTGAAATAAGCCAGTCAGAGAAAGGTAAGTATCACATGATCTCACTCATATGTGGAATCCAATGAACAAAATAGATCTAGAGACACAGAAGCATGGGACAGACTGACAAGTTTCAGAGGGAAGGCGGGGTGGGTGGGTGGGTGGATGGGGAGTGATTAACTGGGGAACTTATATGCATATATGCATAACCCATGGACACAGACAATAGAGGGGCGAAGGCCTGGGAGGGGTGAATACGGGGTGGACAGGGTCAATGGGAAAACAAACAAACAAACAAACAAATGGTACATCTGTAATATTTTCAGTAATAAAGATAAATTAAAGAAACCCAGAAGGATTGTGACTCACAGACCTGTACAACCATGTACAATAACTTAAATTGAACAAAATTTCTCAAGAGATTTTTTTAAAAGAGAAAAATCAATTGCTGAGAGCTTCAGATGCAGCAAATATGCTATTATTTGTAAATGCAGGAATTTCTGTGTTACAACTATTATTTTTGAATCAAAATACGCCTGGGCAATAACAGCTGTGCTAAGTTCTCTTGTTGCCTATATTTGCACATGTCTAAGACCGAACTTTCGTTTTCCAAAGGACATCGCTATCCACCCGCCCCTACGTCAAAAAATTGGTCTTTGTGCTTACACCTACCTCGCCCACAGCTCCCAGTTCTGGCAATCATTCATTCCCACTGATCCTTCCTTTAACAGAGGCCTCACCCCTGGGAGTGTGCACCTTTCTGCTTCCGTGGTCGGAGAAAGACACACAGCTCCGGGCATTGCAGCTGCGGGGCACCTGCTGGAAGCCACAACACACCACCTTGCATCTCAGCCATGCAATCACCTCCAGACCAGACCTTTAGCCTTGCTACACCTACCACCCTACGCTCCATCTACTTACTACCTGGCAGCTACCACCATTAAAAACGAAACAAAACAATGTTAGCATTTCCTTCTCCTGTTTCAAATGCTTCAGTGACTTTTCACTGTTCTGGGGGTAGAGTCCAACGTCTTTACCCCAAGCCTGCGCCATCCTGCCCTTGCCACCTTCTCAGCTTGCTTCCCTTCCTGGTGTCTCAGTGTTCCCTTCCTGGCGTCTTCTCTCCCCTCACCTAGAATGTTCTGTAAGGCTAATGAACACCGACTCATTCTTAGGGGTCTGCTTAAATGCCAGTCTCCCATGGGTCTGGTTTCTCTGTACTTCACAGGGCACTCACTACATGTGTCAGTGTGGGGCACCTGTCTGGTCCCTCACTCACGCTCTGTCTATATTCATCCTTAAATCTCTGTCGGGGAAAGGCTTTGCTTTTCTTCTTCATTGTTGAGCCCTCAGTGCCCAGCACATAGTAGGTTCTCATAGGTGTTTCTTGAATGGATCATGGATGAACTTTATTTTTTAATTATTATTTTTAAAAATATATTTTAAAATTATTTTCAGAGAAGGAGGGAGAGAGAGAAACATCAATGATGAGAGAGAATCATTGATCGGCTGCCTCCAGCAGGCTCCACACTGGGGAGGGAGCCCACCCGGGCATCATGTGCCTTGACAGGGAATTGCACCTTGACAGGGAATTGCACTTCCTAGGTTAATGCTCAGCCACTGAGCCACGCCGGCCGGGCTGGATGACCATTTTAAAAAGCAACTTGCAAACCGGTTTGTAAGCTTGAGGATCATGATGATGAAAATGAGGGCTTTTGGTATTTCAGGGCGAAAGGAAACTCGGGGAGGTTTCGTCCTGCTTAGGAATTCTCTTTCCTGACCTGCTGCTGAGACGGGTTCTGAGGGAGAAGCTTGCTTCAGCAAAATGCAGACAAGAAGAAAAGGAAGGTTCTGTCACTGAGCTACTTCCTACTGTTTTAGATGAGAGGTGCTGACTTCAGAAACCCCCCAGGCAGCAGCGGGCCACGCAGATTCCTGCCCTTGCCCCTCGCAAGAGAGGAAGGGGAGAGAGGCGACATCCACCAAAGACACATGTGGACTGTGTGCTAAGACCCGTGGGTCGGCCGAGAGGAAGAGGATGGGCAGAGTCATTTTGTTACGTAACACGTTACAAAAGACAGAACAGACTTCTTGCAATTAGTTCCTCTGGCCCGTGTGTTTTCTCTTGGATTAGATAATGGTTTAGTACATGGACTGACTACTTCTGGTAACAGACATTTATCCGCATTACTTATATGATTCACAGCGATACAGAGCTTTTCCTTATATGCTTTGTCTTGTGTAAAATTCCTCATTTGCACAGTCCCATTTATCTGGCCATGCCTCCTCAATCAGCACCTCTAATTCTACTTGTCATGGAAAACGACGGGAGAAGCCCAGCCCAGAGATCTGACACGCCTCATTAAGACGGACAGAACATCAAAAAACAAGGCAGAGTGGCAAGGGCTTGTTCCTCACGGGCCTGAAAACACACTGGGCTTGGCTTGGAGTCTCTGAGGGTGGCGGGCATCTGTCATCAAGTGCAAGGTTATGAAATCCTTCCATCACGCCAGAAGTCTGTGTGCAGGAGCGTGCAGGTGGGGAAGCTGTGTGTAAAGTTCCACTGCGTCTTCAGTATTGATGACTACATTGCGACCAGCCTCCACGATGTCTTGCCTTCGGTGGTTTTCTCTCCTGGACGCAGTACTCAGTCCTTATTTGAGTGGGAATCCTGGTACGGCAGCATGTCCCTAAAACCAGAGCTCCCATGCCCACACTTCCTTCTGTGAGTAAGAAAATGACTCTTAAACTCACAATGCTTCAGCATTTGAAAGAGTGGATCTGTCTACTTCTACAGTTTCCAAGACTATATGAAAAGCCTGTGAGGAATGGGAACAAATAATATGCTACAATTTTGAGGGGTTTTTTTTTCTACTTATTTATGAGGTAAACTCTTACTCACCCTTTAAAACCCAGCTCAAACAATCCCTCGGCTGTGAAACATTTCCTGACCATCCCCAGAGAGTTCATCACTTCTCACACTCCCATTATTGTATACACCACACTATCCTTTTATTCATGTACCTTTCTCCTCCTGTAGCTTCTGTAACCCTGAAGGACAGGATACACATTTTGATCATTATCTCCCCGGTACCTAACATAGCCCTGGGTATACATGAGGGACTCAGTAAATATTTGCTAATAAGACACCGAGTGAATCATACTCAAAAGAGAAACATAAAGCTCAATAATCCTATGAATTACTGCCAAAGTTTTTAAACATGAGACCAGTTGCACATCCATGTTATATGTATTCAGTTCCATGAATGGCGTTTTAATTATCTACTGACTTCTGTATCCCGTGTTTGATTTCCGGTAATAACTCCATCCCAAGGGCACCGATCGATGCTCTATCCACTGAGCCAAACCGGTTTCGGCAATGGCGTTTTAATTATCTGCCGACTTCTGTATCTCGTGTTTGATTTCCGGTAATAACTCCATCCCAAGGGCCTCGCGTTCTCTAATCCTGGGACCTTGAACGTCCTGACCAAAGAGCAGAAGAGGTTTTCTTCTGCTAGGCTTACAGGTTTCAGCAATCCTGTTTACTCCCCAAGCTCTGTCTTCAACTTGTCTCCTCCAAAATCATCATTAAGAAGCCCACATCTAGCAGAACTTAAAACAGAAAGGTGACAGGCATGGCTTTGCTGGTCCTTTCCATTAGATCCTTGTCAAGAGAACACAAGTACAAGTGGCTCAAAATAAATCCCCGGGGAAACCAATGGGAGATGGGAGGTAGTGTGAGCACGCCCGATCTTATTGCCCAGGGGGAAATCTTTGTGAGGAGCAACCGCTCGGATGGAGCTTGCCCTGGACATGTAACAGTTAGGGCGACCAGTGAAGGTGTGTGGTTATTCACCTGTCAGACATGTGAGGAGCCACCAGAGGTCCATCCACGATGGCTCCTAATTTACCATTTCCCTGAAGCCCAAGACCTCCCAGCAATGACTTTGCCGCTATAACACTTAGACTCCGCATATTTAAAAGGGTGATAATAATGGTTCCTTCGGACCCCACTGGAGGGCTGTCAGGCTTGACGGAGACAGGCATGCAGAGCACTTGGGTCCTGCACATGCAAAGTGCACAACAAACACGGGTTGTTCATGGGGATAGTGTCCGCTTCCTTCCTCTCTGCTTTCTTCGTCTCCAACAGCTGTTAAATTTCTCCTTGCCTGTCTCTGCCTCCATCGCCTTCTTCATCTAGTCCACTCTATGTAGCCTTTATGTCCAGAAACTATTTTTTCAAACAACAGTCTTTCAATGTAAAAATTGGCTGACCAGTGCTCAACAAAGTCTATGGCAGTTCCTAAATACAAGGAAGAAAAGACAGAAAGTCTGATCCAGCCTAAAGACCATCGACCATGGAGACACCCTGCGTACAGCCTGCTGGACCAGGCAGCGTCAGCCTGGAAACCAGCCAGCAAAGCTGTTTATTAGAGGGTTACTAAACCAGTGCAGATGTTTAAGTCTACTGCTTACATGTAATATATGCATGGTTTCTACTGACTTTACATATTTTAAGCCTTAGAGATGAAGATTGTGGACATGATTAAGAATAACCTATAATTGTCAGAAAATAAAATATTATAAAGCTTGGAGTGACGATAGGGATGATGGTGTACAACATATTAATGCTCATGACCTTATTAAAACAAAAAATATTATAGATGAGAAACAATATACTATTCAGCCATAAAAAAAGAATAAAATCTTATCATTCATGACAATGTGGATGGATCTTGAGGGCATTATGCTAAGTGCAATAAGTCGGCAGGGAAAGAGAAATACTTTATGACCTCACTTATATGTGAAATCTTATAAAAACAAAACCAAACTCATAGATACAGAGGACAGATTGGTGGTTGCCAGAGGGGGAGCATGGGGGGTGGGAGAAATGGGTGAAGGGGGTAAAAAGGTACCAGCTTCCTGTGTTGCAGATCTGAAAGTTGCTAAGAAAGTAGAACTTAAAAGTTGATTGTAAGAAATTTTTTTATTATAACTTTGTTATGGTGACCGATGTTAACTAGATTTAATGTGGTGATCATTTCACAATATATATGAGTATCAAATCATTCTGTTGTACGCCTGAAACTAATATGATATTATGTCAATTACATACCTCAATTACAAAAAGGACCTTTCCTATTAAAAGCGATGATGCTGATGTGAAACAAAACAAACAAAGAAACAAAACAAAGAAACAACATGAAAATCTATGGCTTGTAAACTTGTTTTCATGTCAGCACAGAAAAGTCAATGGTTGTTACCAAAAAAATTACAGGTTATATCTATCTTTCCTTAAACCTAAGTAACTTACAAGAAAAGAATTAGTATTCTTTCATCTGACATTTAGAAATATATAGTTATATTCCCAGTAAGTTAGTTTTTTTCTAAATGTGGCTAACATTTTTGCAGTTAAGACTAATATTACATGTGCCCTCAATAAAGCTAGTATTAAACTGAAAATAAAAAAGTCTAAAAACCAGTTACAGCCTGGCTGGTGTGGCTCAGTGGTTGAGTGTCACTTATGAACTAGGAGGTCATGGTTTGATTCCCGGTCAGGGCACATGATCCCCAGTAGGGGGTGTGCAGGAGGCAGCCAAACAATGATTCTCTCTCATCATTGATGCTTCTACCTCTCCCTTCCTCTCCCTTCCTCTCTGAAATCAATACAAATATATTAAAGAAGAAAACACCAACAAAACCCATGTGAGAACTTTTGAAAGGGTCCATATGAATTAGCCCCTTTCTCTGTTCAGTCTTTGTGATTCTTCCAGACAAGGAAACCATAACAGCGTGAGCACAGAATCCATGCAGGTGTCCGGGGAGGGAGCACCAAGGCCTGGCCCACCCACGTGTGGCCTTTGCTGTCAATCACATCCCTGCAGCCGCGCTGTGACCCTTGTTCCAGGCCCTGAAGGTGGGCACACTTGGGAAGACCAGAAGTGAGAAAAGGACAGAAGCAAAGGCAAACCCAAACAGAGCAAGGCCTGAAGATCACTTTGAAACTCTCCCCTCCCAACATGCGCGAGGCCCCTTTTTCTCTTGTTTGTTTTTACACATTACTGTTTGCCCCTCAGGCTGCCAGTGTATACGGGAGGGATTAAAGCGAGACCGCTTGCTGGATGAAATATAAATTAAAACTATACTTCCGTCAGTCTGGAATCAGGGATTGTTTCTCAAGGTCTCCCCAAACACTTAATTTCAAATGAGTCTTCATTTATTACTTCAAGAAAGGCCAAATGCATAATTTATCAGTAGCTTTCAGTCAATATATCCTTATAAGCATGTTTCCCATGAGCCTCTGAGGAAAAATATGTTATGCTAATTCTATTAGTTGGGTACACAAGAGCTAAGAGAGTAAACAAGCATTGAAAGGAAACACATGTGAACAGAGAAATACCTATCACCCTACCATCCAGGGTCAAATTCCCCAGGGAACCACCAGGAGGCGGTAGACTTGCCTCATTTATTTATGCCAAGATTTTCTCCCCCACTGCACCTCGGAGCCACCCAGGGGCTCAGTGTGCGTGGCTCAGGTAGGTACACGGGCATGATCGGCCATGGGGACTTACCGGGTCTCCAGCGGCACGTTGCTGTTTAGCACCCAGCTGTCCTGAAGCTGAACGGACTCGGGTGTGGTGGCCAGGTCATTGGGCGCAGGTGCCGGGGCATGGATCTGACTCCGCCGGTTGGTCAGCGAGTTCCTGTTGAGGGAGTTGGCGGACGAGTGGTGATGGGACAGCGTGTGGTTGTGAGGGGGTGGCAAAGGGGGCCTCAGAGTCGACTGGCTGTGGTTTGGAGGGCCTGGAAAGAGAAAGGAGAAACGACCATCAGTGACTGCAGGTTACAGCCGCAGATACTCTGCAAACCTGGGGAGGAAAGCCTGGAACCAAAGTCATTATGTTGGCGATTGCTGAACGTTGCAAACTAGAGAGAGCTAAGACCACGTAAAGCATCCCAGGGTCAGTTACTCATAATAACATGCTTCCATTGGCCTTTTTCCATTGGCATCAACTGAAGAATGAGAAACTCGGTTAGCAAAAGAAGGATGACTGGTGGAGTTATTTGAAATATATTAATCCTGCATGGAAAGTTCAAGGCCGATCATTCCTGCGACAAGTCCCTGTTCCATTTCCTGGTAAACCAGTAGACCGCGCACATTCTGTGAAACGACCTCCTTTTTCTAAAGACAATGAAAACATGGCACACAATGAGAAGCAACTTTGAACACCTGTAGGGGTCAGGCAGGACCGGAAACGGGCCAGTTGTTGGATGGAGGGGAACCAGCGAGGGTAGGGGCAGCCCTCACTCAGGCCCAGGCCCATGTGGCCATGAGGGGATTAGGGCTCAAGGAACAGATCTAGTTTTTCTAAGAAAACTAACGATCTAGATTTTTAGATAAAATTTCCCACTTTAAAAAAAGGTTGACAATTAACTAAAAATACGTGTATCCACATATATGGATACGTTTTTATCTGTAAGGAGTCAACATCCACACACCTGGGAGCCCGCTCAAACCAGCGGGTTGATGCCATCTCTCCTCTGAGAGAGGAACCTCGAGGACTCTGTCTCCAGAGAAGGTCAGGGTTGATGTTTTCAAGCCATGACCTTTGACTCCAAACTGCATCCTGTTTCCCAACCTTGAAATCCCCCTCCGTTCGGGAAACACACACAAAGGAGAGCTCCACCTCTGTACGAAGTCCCTTGTAACTATGACCACATATGACAACTCTGCCCAGGGTTTTCCGAGCAACCCACGCTCGATCCACACAATGAGCTATTTTAAGCAGGACGAAAATGAAAGTGGTGCACGATGCAACGTAAGCCTATGAGTTGGTTTTAGCGGCTGCGGAAACATGACTTTTGATTTGTGTCCTCTGAGGAAGTTTATGTTTTGAAGCCTCCAGTCAGGGTTGGCAGCTCTGCAGGTGACTGCCCAGCCTTGTCATTTTTGGCCCCTGCCAACTTCTAAAATCCTCAGCCCCTGCTGTCCTGGCTTTAAGAAGTTGGCTCAAGTCATTTAAGCTAGCAATTGGACACACATTTCAACTACTTGTATCCTTCTGTGGCCGGGCGACATCTCCAAAAGGTGTAATCTACACCCCGTGGCTCCTGTGATGCCTGCAGACTCATCCCCAGGAAAAGACAACGTGTCAAGAAGATACTAGGTTTGCAGAGCATCCTGGCCAATGAAAACGAGAAAGGAAAATATGGAGGAAAGGAAAATACGGCCTCGAAGTTTGCATCTCTGGGCCGAAATTACTTGGAGGATTTTTTTTTTTTTTGGTGTTCAGAAAAAGACAACTAAAGCGCAAACCCAGTGGGAAATGCCATTGTACAATGGTACGGATTTTAAATCGCGTCCTCCAAATGAACCTGTAATTCGCATTTTACATTATGCACTGGTGACATTTTAAATATATCTTTGAGGGAGTTTCATAGCCGTAGCAGGCTATTATATTTTCTGTCTAGTAATGTATTATTATATAGTTATTTAGCATTTGTCTCGTATTAGTGGAAAGAGGTGAGAAAAGAGGGTGAAGTGATGTAATCATGATCCTTCGGAGATGCTGGCCAAACCCCTCACTCACGGTTAATGAATCGCACGCCTCTCTCACCAACCCCCCCCCCCCCCACGCCCATCCAAGTGGTGTCATTATTCTCCATTAGGTGGATAATGATGAGACTTGCCCGGGGAAGACGAGATGAATCAGTGTACAAGTGAGAACCTCCCTCCCTGGCCCCCAAGCCCTAACTTTCCATCTCCTTCTGCCTCTGGCTTCCCCTCTCCAGCTCTGGAGACCACACACTCTCCCAAAGTACAAAGAGGCTGTGTGAGGCATTTAATTCACTAAATGAGACACCGAAACCTGCCTGCTTCCTGTCTGTGCACCCGAGCTAAGGCTGCTCTGCCCACTCCAGCCTGTGTGGCCCTTCTCTGTCCATCTGCGCTCTGTGTGGGTGGGATTCCTGTGGTTGCCTTTCCACTGATGATACAACCCCGGGGGGGCGGGGGGGAGGCTGAGGGGGAGGCAAGCGCCGACCTGGCACGTTCCAAATGAAGTGGAAGGTGCGTTTTCCAGTTCACCGGGGGAGTCCAGCTCTCTGCACTTCTCCTACAGAGAAGGCCAAGAGCTTCCTGGGGGAGATGGGGAAAGAAGAATCCGGAGGATGAAAGCATACATAATTCTCCACTCACCCAGCCCTCCTATGGAGCAACATGCCATTTCGCTGCAAGTAAATCAAATTATTGCGAGAACCACAAAAATTACCCAGCATCCTCCGCGTTGGAAGATGGTCTCCTCATTACCGTTGTTCATTTCCACTGTGACATTGATTATATCTGCTCATTTATCTATCTATCTATCCCAAAGTCATATTTTTCAATTAGGAACAGGAGATAGAAGGGAAAGATATTACGATGCAGAGTGCCAAATGCCACCACTGGGGTCTATGCGGGGTGATGTGGGAGTGCCTGGCGGGGGGGAGGGGGGCATCCAGCCATGGTTAGGAGGTCAAATCTGAAGAGGTGGGCTCAAGGCATGGGTCTGCCACTTTCAAGATGTGTGAACCTGGGCCCAGGACCTCATTTCTTTAATTCTCAGCATACCCATCTGCCAAACAGTGCAAACAGCAGTAATTCCCTGGAGGGTTGCTGTAAAAGTGAGAGGGGAAGGATGAATGGAAACTGTGAAAGATGCTACATGATGGCTGGAATGTTCCCCCAAAACCATGTACATGGAACACCGTTCAGTCCTTCTGGGAATGAAAGGGCGGACAAGACGGAGCTGCAGACTTGCAAAGGGGAAGTAAACTTCGTCTATCGAGGGCAGAAGTCACACACCGGCTGCCCTAAGGTGGGTATTGTCAAAAATTCAAAGTCAAGATTTTGTGCAGTGTTCCGGTTTCCTGACTTCTCTTGAAAATAAAAAAGGAACAGAAGTACTGACTCTGTATTCTCTCATGGCAGCAACTGGATAGAGCTGAACACCCTCAGTTGGTTTTTCTGCTCTGCCACCAACCTGAACAACCCCTTATCTTTGTTTTTTAGTAAATCCTCACCAGAGGATATTTTCCCCCATTCATTTTTAGAGAGTGGAAGGGAGGAAGGGAGAGAAAGAGAGAATGAGAGAGAGAGAGAGAGAGAGAGAGAGAGAGAGAGAAACATTAATGTGAGAGCAACACATAGATTGGTTGCCTTCCACATGCTCCCGACCAGGGCTGGGATCCAACTTGCAACCTAGGTACGTGCCCTTGACCGGAATCGAACCCAGGACCCTTGAGGCGGTGGGCCGATGCTCTATCCACTGAGCCAAACCCACTAGGGCGGCATCTGTGCTTTTGACTGCTGGTTTAACCTGTGCCCCTTAGTATTCTAAGTGGATAACGTATCCCTGACATGACAACACTTCTACTACGACTGCTGATCTCAGGCACTACTTGTGTTTATCAGTTTTCATTACAGCCATCCCATGTGCTTGCTGGCTGGGATGGCTTTCCATTCCAGAAATACAAACACTGGCAACAACATGCTTACTGCTTTCCACAAAGTCAAACTACATGAAAATGCCCTTCTCCAAGGCAACGGAGACCCCTGATCTACGGTGAAACCAAAAGGAGTAACCCAGAACCTTCATGGCCACTCTGTGTTTCACACATTTCTTGGGTTTAATTAATGTGCATATTATTAATAGTTCTTCTAGCACATAAATATGAAATCACATAATAATGCAATTGAGCCACAAATAACTATGTCACATAAATGCTTACATAGTGCTAACCTAATCAGTATGCCATTCGCAGGAACTGTCATTAAAATCGAGGGGCTAACCTGTTATAGTGCACCTGATATGCCTTGAGCTGAGAACCCGGGATTTATTTTAGGGACTGGGTGACTTTTGTCCTAGGGAGAAGGAGCTGTGTATCGGTTCTTTGTGAAAAGACAGGGTGGGACAGGTGAGGCACCCAGCAGAGGTAAGTCCAAGTGTGGACAAGGTGCTTCCTGTCTATTGACAATCTAAGCATTTGAATATGCACTTAATGCATCCTGTTTGCTTGTTTGGTCTTGTTTGCCTGAATGGTCTCTACTTCTGTGTTTTTAGATCCGTTGTGGGGGAGTTGCCAGAAATTTTGATCTCGACGGGCATGCCATTCACATATTCTGTTCTTCCTAAATGTCAGTAGGTTGACAGTGGAGTCTTAAGAAAGATAAAGCAGTGCTTCTTTGTTGGGTAACAATATCAATTCCAACAAAGCTAGACGTGGGGACTGGAAAATCTTGGAGTAGCAACTCTTGTGTTGACTAGACTAGCGGTGTTCAAACAGCCTATAGAAACAACCCACACCCACACTGCAAGTAACGTATAAAGAAAGGATTTTCTTTGGAGCTGAGGGAGTAAATTCTTTATAATTGGCC
This sequence comes from Myotis brandtii, assembly GCF_000412655.1. NCBI lineage: Eukaryota > Metazoa > Chordata > Mammalia > Chiroptera > Vespertilionidae > Myotis > Myotis brandtii. Next base: position 13,882,136 of record NW_005362269.1, on the reverse strand, counting down.
ATTGTTATTGCATCTTCTTAAATAAACAGCTGAGGGAGGCATTTAGGCTGGGCCTACACTTGCCAAGGGGCTGGGGTGGAGGGGTGGAGGGACCTGGGCGAGAGGGCAGGGATAAACTTAGATACCCTTGTCTTACTCTAGCGTCCACACCAATTTTTTCCCCAGAGATTAAAAATGATCATAAAAGGTATGACAGAATAAAAAGTTGAGGCCTGCCTGACTGCTAATAATTCACTCATTCTGGAAGAAGCCATGCCAAATGTTGGTCTTTAAATTTTTCAACCCCTCAGACCCCGAGATGATGAATTAACCACAAACTCTCTGCCTTCTACCAAATCATGTCTATGGGGCGAGTTCTATCTTGACAGCAATTTAAAGATGCCACACGTGGGATGCTGTTGGCAGAGACTCTGCAGACTCTGGTTGATGAAAACTGGCACCAGGACGCCCTGTTCAAATGTGACCTTGAATGGGAGCCAGAGGAAATCAGAGGTGAGGATTTTCAAGAATAACAGCCTCTGGTGAGAGCTAAGAAGAGTCTGTTGCAGATAGGCAGGCTGGTGGTCGGCTTTGAACCCGGGCTCGGCCACCTACTAGCTGGGTGACCTCTGGAAAGCTCCGTTTTGTTTTTTTTTTCTGAGCCAGTTTCTGCATCTGGAAAATGGGTATAATAACTGTACTTCTCTCATTTGGCTGTTGGGAGAATCAAATGAGACTATCTATTAGAAGCTTGCACAATTCTTGGCACATTGCAAGCTATTAATAAATGTTATCATATGTTATTGTGTTATAATTAATAACACGAATCATAGTAATTACAGCAACAACAACTATGGCTCTGGGGCAAATGCTGCATACCTCCTGGGGCACTCCCGTTTTCCCAGCTCTTTGAGTGGCAGCTTTTTGTAGGGTGAGATCAAATCAACATATGGAGGCAAAATTGCCAACTTCAGACCCCATCCCCACCTTCAGATTGTCTGCAGAAGGGCACAGTGGCTAAGTGACACGGCCCAGGCATTAAGACAGGCATTCTCAAGAGCGTCTCTGGAAGAGCCTGTGGGAACGAAACTTGGGATTCAGAACTGCTTCATTCCCATAAGCAAAGCAATCGATGTTCATCACTACACAACACTCCTATTGGAAACAGCTGCTATGAGTTAAGCTCTCCCTGTGTGCCTGGTCCTGGGCTAAGTGCTGTACATCAATTATTTCAATGTACTCCCATGCACTCCTGTGGGGCAGGTTCTGCTATCATCCCCATTTCACAGATCCAGCAGGTGAGGTTCCGGGAGGTCAAGTAAGGCACTAAAGGTCACGTGGCTTAGTAAGAGGTAGAGCTGCTATTCGACCCCGAGGTCTCTTCCCCACTCTGCCGGATGCAAAGGAGCACCAGGCCGCAGGATGCATTTGCACAGGCAAAGAACCAGACCCTGCCCTGGTGCATCCGTGCCCTTGCAAATACAGAGGACAACTGTCTTATTCCACTTCTTTGCACATTTGCTTAAATGGCAGAACCAAATCTTGCAAGAAATTGGAGGGAACTGCCTGCCTCCAATCTCTGCACCTCCCAGTGCTGCCTGAGTTGGAAGAAATAGGCCAGAACCACCACACTGCAGTGTGGTCCCTCTCCTGCGCCTTCCCCAAAGGCCCTCCCCAAACTTCCTCCTTCGAGCTGAGCTGCAGTGCTGGCTTGCAGAGGGATGGGTAGCAGTTAGGTTTGCCAGAGGCAGACACAAGGGCACGCTGGGTTCCAGCTCAGTCCCAGCTGTCCTCCCTGCTCTGGCAAAAGGTACTTTGCCAAAAACCAGGCGATGGAGAGGTGGGTCCAGATCCAGCCTTCTCCTTGTTTGCAAAGGGATGGAAAGAGATTTCTTGATTAGTTTCCTAAGTACTGGGCACTTTGGAGATTCAGCTTGCTTCCTTCTTCCCTGTCTTGATATCTAAGGAATGATTTGTCTCCTAAGGAATGGGCTTTTATATTTTGACTAGAGGCCCAGCGCACAAAATTGTGCACCCATAGCTCGCCGCCCCTTGTTGCTGCTTGTCGCCCTGCCTGCTCGCTGCCACAAGCCACCCTGCCCACTACTGCTCAAGGGCCGGGGTCGGGGGGAGGGGGGAGGATCAAGAGGTGGTCAATGCACCTCATGGTGACTGGTCGAGTGGTCATTCTGGTTGTTATGCTTATGGTCCGTGGCCTTTTATTATATAGGATTACCGACAAACGTATGGTATTGCTGGCTTTGCAGGGTCGTTGGCTGGTCTGCAGTGTTTGTCAGATCTGGCCACTATTGTCACAAGCTGCAGCCTTTCCCCATGGCTCAGAAGGGAGGAGAAGGAGGAAGGAAGGATGAAGAAGGGGCCAAGTCATGTCTCCTTTCTCATCTCCGAGCCCGAGGCCACAGCCCTGGCCAGCGCATCCTCGGCCCGCCTGCACAATTCTGGACCAAGGGGCTTTCCTGGATGGAAAGGCCCCTCTCAGCCAGCACAGAGCGCCAGAGGAGGAAATGGCTGTGCTCACTCATAAGCAATGATTTGTTGTTCTCTTGCTTCCACAAAATATATGACCTCAGAGGAAAACCTTCCAAGTGCTTTCTCAAGGACACAGATCCACGCTGCAAGGCCTGCAGTCGTAGGGAGTGATCATTTGCAGGCTTAGAAACCAAGATGTGGTCGGCTCCACCTGCATTCATAAAACACCAGGGCTTGGAGGGACATCTTCGATCATCTCAAAACAGCCCTCACTGAATAAGCACCAGCTGTGTTAAGCACTCGCCATATCTCACCTCATTTAAAACGTATAATAACCTTCCAAGTAAATATTATTCTCCATTTTAAAGATGAGGAAATTGAGGTGCAGGAAGGTTAAATAATGTTTCCTTCCTTGAATTTTGTGTTTAACTGTGATACACCTGTGCCCCTCTCAAGGGCACACTGGGCACATCTCTGTTGTATAACCCTTGGCACATGGTTTCATATTCTTTTTGGGCTCTCCTGTTTTCCTGCTACATTGTGGACTCACCCAGTGCCAGGAGCCTGACACTCTTGTTTTTCTATCCCCAGTGCAAGGCTGCAGTGCCTGGCACAGAACTAGTACCCAGTGGATGAAGGAATGAATGAGTAGATGAATGACTGACTGAATGATCAAACAGGTGAGTGAACAACTTACACTCCTGGGGGTTACTTTTGGAGGGCCTCTGGGGAGAAGGGCCAGAGCAGATCTCTGCCTCTGTTCTTTGACCATTCCAGTTGTTTGCTGAAATCTGATGGGTCTTCCTTCAGCTTAATTCAGTGAATTCTTATTGCCCTTTGAGGGCTCTTTCACAGGGAGACAGCTGGACACAGGGAACGCGACTCTCATCCCTTCTGTTTTTATCTGTCTGTTTTCCCTGGTTCTGCCTGATCACCTATTCTTTTTTTCTTTTTATAACAGCTTTACTGAGATGTAATAAAATTCAGCTTTTTAAAGTACACATTTTAGTGGGGTTTTTTGTATATTCACCAAGATGTGCAACCATCACCACTACCCAATTTGAGAAGTTTTCATCACCCCTCAGGTGAGTGAACCACTTACACTCCTGGGGGTTACTTTTGGAGGGCCTCTGGGGAGAAGGGCCAGAGCAGATCTCTGCCTCTGTTCTTTGACCATTCCAGTTGTTTGCTGAAATCTGATGGGTCTTCCTTCAGCTTAATTCAGTGAATTCTTATTGCCCTTTGAGGGCTCTTTCACAGGGAGACAGCTGGACACAGGGAACGCGACTCTCATCCCTTCTGTTTTTATCTGTCTGTTTTCGCTGGTTCTGCCTGATCACCTATTCTTTTTTTTTTCTTTTTATAACAGCTTTACTGATATGTAATAAAATTCAGCTTTTTAAAGTACACATTTTAGTGGTTTTTTTTTTGTTTTTGTTTTTTGTATATTCACCAAGATGTGCAACCATCACCACTACCCAATTTGAGAAGATTTCATCACCCCTCAAGGAAACCCCTTACCCATTAACATCCTCTCCAGTCCCGCCTTCCCCAAACTCCTGGCACACAGCAATCTCCTTTTTGTTTCTATGGATTTGCCTAGTCTTTTTTTAAAAATATTTTTATTGATTTCAGTGAGGAAGAGAAAGGGAGAGAAAGATAGAAACATCAATGAGAGAGAGAATCTTTGACCAGCTGCCTCCTGCACCCCGCCACACTGGGGTTCAAGCCCACAACCTGGGCATGTGCCTTTGACTGGAATCAAACCCGGGACCCTGTAGTGGATTCGCCTATTCTTGACATTACACATACATGGTGATTCCCTCTATTTTTTTTTTTATAACCAAGATGTCTGTTGTGAGCCCCGCTGGAAGCACAGCTAGATCTCAGATGGGGAACACTTCAGAGTTCAGACCATGCCCAAACATCTTTCCCCAGCAACCGGAAGCCGGTCCTTCAGAGGAGCTGTGGCTGGGACCCTGCTGCTGTGGATATATTTCAGACGGAGATTGTTAGGTGATTAATGGCCATCTAAGCGCCTGTTGCACACTCCAGGGTCCCACAGGGATCCTGGAATTTGTGCTGATGCCTCAGGCATGGCTGTAATCCCAGCGGAGAGAGAGCCCCACATGAGAGGAGGGGGAGGGAGGAGGGAACTCTTGAATTGGGTGTAGAACCAGCGATTGCAGGTTTGGGACCATTCTGCCCAAATAGGGCAAGTTCTCACATAGGAGAGGTCAAAAGGGATTTTAATCATAGGTACCACATCATTTTCCCGTACTCCTTACACTCTTGCTTTCTGAAATCATCAGGAAAGTATCACTCGAGATCAATGTCAACTCCATTTAGCTCCTTTCCAAATGACAAAGCCGAAAAAAGACCACTTGAAATATGTGAGAGGAGCCCTTCTAAAGAGATTTCATTGCAGAGCTCATCCGAGCAGCGCCTATCGGCGCATTTCAATAAATCTGCATTACCCCTGGTATCGCGGCATCCTCGGGGAGAGGCAAGCCTATCAGCAGAAAGTAATGATTTTGGGTTTTTCAATTGCCCCAAGGATCTCACCGGTGCTATTAAGGCCCATGCTCTCCCTATCGAGAAGTTTAGGAGTGAAATTATTAATACGCCCAGACATTATGTTGATTGTTACGCTGTCGCAGAAAATACTCTGTTATTTGAGCTGCATTATCACTTGCCCGAGCAGAGAATTGCATCAAAAATTTAAACTCCCCTCATTCTGGCTCATCGCATAGCTTTTCAAGTCTCACTGTAAAATAGGCTGGGCAAAATTTGGATATTTCCCTTCCCATGAAAAGTAATATGTTTTTCAAAGACCAAACTATATATATTTCTTTCTTTTAAATAAAACTTGAAGAGGGATTTTCTTCCATCAAGATGGCATTCTTTAGCTCTTCAGGTTTCCCGTGGGGTGTATCTCATACTTTTTCTTTCTGTCTATGAGATGGTCACAGTGCTTTTCCCTGAACACAGGGAGACGATGGAACAAAGATAAAATATGATTTTGATTCCAGATGAGACTCTGACGAGCAGGAGCCGGGCACCAGCTCTGCTGTCCAGTGTTCGTTAGTCCCGCGCACACCCGTCAAAGGGCAAGCGCAGAATAGAGGTTCCTGGGCATTTTCACTTCAAAGCTCAGCAGAATTACTTACTATCTGGGTGACCTTTCCCCAAATCTCTCATGGTCCGTGCCTTATAGTGCGAGGGAACAAAAGTTTCTCCACACTCGATAAACAGAAGTCAGCTGAATGTCAGACCTCAAGCTGCATCTGCTTTCATGGCAGGTGGCTGCTGAGGTGATGGGATGTATCGGGGGTACTAGGGATATTCTTAGTAGACCCTTTCTGCCTTCAAAAACACACACACACACATGCATGCACACACGCACATACACATGCATACGTGTAGTCAGGTAATTACCCAAGGAAACAAATATCTGAGAGCTTCCTCAAGAAGTCCACCCAGGATTACATTGCTCCTGGCCCTTCTTATTCTTTTTTAAAAAATATATTTTATTGATTTTTTATATAGAGGAAGAGAGAGGGATAGAGAGTTAGAAACATCGACCAGAGAGAAACATCGACCAGCTGCCTCCTGCACACCCCCTACTGGGATGTGCCCGCAACCAAGGTACATGCCCTCGACCAGAATCAAACCTGGGACCTTTCAGTCCACAGGCCGACGCTCTATCCCCTGAGCCAAACTGGTTAGGGCGGCTCTTCTTATTCTGTAGCATGAACGCAGGGGTACCCAGTGCTAACCAGGGAAAGATGAGAAAATCCACCCCCACCCCCGCCATCCACAAGTGGTTAATAACCATTCCTACTTGGTAAAGAAAGTTCAATGAGATAGTATACTTAAAGTGAAAGTGCTTAGAAAATGCATTTCAAATAGAAAGTACTTGGGAAATGTCATTTATTTTTGCCTAAATAAGCGAATTCTCTCTTGCGGGTGTGAAGAGAGGAATAAAAAAGACCCTGTGATTCAGAGATTATTAATTTAATGACTTGGAAAACTTCCTGTTGCCAGATATGTTAAAGGTAAATAGCACCATTAAGAATAAGGGCTCCTTTGTCCTACTAATGAGTTATAGGAGCTTGAGGTCTTGCAGAACATAAAGATAATCAGTGCTCCTTATTTTCACCTTTTTTTTTGCAACTGAAATGAAACCATTCGATGGTGGGCAATTTGAAGGGCCTCACAGTAGCTTTTATTTTTATTTATTTTTTTACCTCGTATACATTTTCTTATTCCCTCGGAAAAACCAGCCCGCAGAAGGCCCAGGTTTTGCCGAATCCCGGTATTCCTGTTTAACATTAACCCCCATTTTGCATGAACAGCCTATGGTAGTCAAGGCTTTTAAGTTTCTTTTACTCACACTCGTCCATGAGCCCAGCAGGTTGCTCTATCGTTGCACTTCACCACTCAACAACTCACCGAGGTGAGTTATTCATCACATTTCGATGGTTTAAGTCATGAATTAGCAATTTGTTTCTCAGGGCTTCTTGGGTTCCTGAAATTTTCTGGTATTTATCATCTCCAATGGGATCACTCTTAATCCCATAACAGAGAAAGTGAGTCATCTCTCTCGTGAAATAATCAGATTTAGCGGAGAAAATAATTTCTATCCCTAACACTGTTTATCTGACACTTTAATAGTGTGGGCTGGGAAGGCTTCTCAATAAGACCGTATTTGATCAGAGACCGGAAGGAAATACAGAGAGAACCATTCCAGTGTCTGGGGGAACAAGGGTTCAGGCAGAGGGAAAAGCAACAACAAAGACAGTTGAAATCTGGGATGCTGATATGATTGGCCAGAATATCAGCCTAGGTTTATCTCTTTCATTCAGGTTCGAGCCCAGTTCTCAGCAAAAATATTGAAATAAATATGAAAGGCCCAAATCCTCACTTGCCTTTGCTGGATCTGGGACTGAGCCAAGCAGGTTTTTGTCTCAGGACCTTTGCACTCGCCATGCCCTTGGCCGGGACATAAAAAATTGAGTGGCTCTGGGGACACAAATAATTGAGTGGCTCATGCCTTCAACATGTGCAGGACTCAGCTCAAATGTCACCTTTAAATTTTTTTAAAAAATTGATTTCAGAGAGGAAGGGAGAAGGAGAGAGAGATAGAAACATAAATGATGAGAGAGAATCATGGATCGGCTGCCTTCTGCATGCCCCACAATGGGAATCGAGCCCGCAACCCAAGCATGTGCCCTGACCAAGAATCAAACTGTGACCTCCTGGTTCATTGGTCGATGCTCAACCACTGAGCCATGCTGGCAAGGGTCAAATGTCGCCTTTTAAGCCACCTCTTCCTAGACATCCTCAGCGGTCTCACCCTCCTTACTATACTTCCTTTTTCTCAAAAGCATACATCATCACATCGTTAAAAATTGTCCCTTAGCTCTAGAAAGTAAGCATTTTGAAGTCAAGGATGCTATTTTATTCTCTGCCGAATCCTCGGCCCCTGGAACACTTAGCAAACACAATTATGGGTTATCAAATGAATTAGTTACATAATGAGAAGTACGGTAACTACAAAGGAGTCAAAGGAAAGTCCAAATTCTAACAGAAATGAATGTCTTTCAAAGGAGCTGTTGCATGGTATCATTTGAGACAAATCTCAAAAGCTTAAACTTGACCAACATTCAAGGAAAAAAACATTGTTGTGGTTTCCTTGCCAAAACACAGCTCTATTTCATGCAAGTGGTGGCAATTTTTTTATCTTCCTGCAGCAACCGAAACATGCCAACAAATGCTATCTAAGCAGAAATCCCCGCAGAACTAATGATGGCAGGGGCCTCTGACACACCCCACGTGGGAATAGACACATTTCATTTCCAAAACCTGACTAACAGGATCTCTGGTGGCCCTCTGTGCCACCTGAAGTGGTTTGCTTTCCATCGTGAATCTGTTGTATTAAAGAATCTCTGTGACAGGCCCCTGACTTACCTGAGCAGGGTGAATCCTGGTTCAGTGATGTATATATAGTCGGTGATACAAAAAACAACTGGATGTGCAAAGAAAAAACTAGTTCTGCAGAGAGCTTGCAAGTCAAAAGCAAGAGATATGGAGTGCCTCCCCCTTGAGAAAGACTTTATAGACGGGATCGGATGAAATTCAAGGGCTTTCTGACGCTATGATGACAAGTATAAGGCATTTGATGGTGGCTGTGCTCTAGGACTAACATTTGAGTTAACACTGGTACTTTGTATATTGAAAAACTCCAGTTGGCCATATTTATCCCATTAAATCTTCACGCATCTCTCTAAACTATACATGGCACAAAACTGGAAAGCGTTTTCATTCTATGGCTCTCTCTTTGTACAGAGCCCGGCAATGTCACATGCAAGTAGCCACTTGGTAAACGCTTATTTTCTGGGAGAAATCCAAAGACATGACACCTTTACCCACACAATTTCTTTTGCCTTCTCTCCAATTAAATTGCTTACACAAAACCAGGGACACATGAGCTCAGTTCGCTGTGGCAAACGATTTCCCATCATTTGTTGGTTCATTCCTTCACTCATGTCTTCATCGGTTCACATGCTCATTCTTTGGACAATTCATTATTGAGCATCTTTGCTGGGTCCCATGGATTTTTGAGGCTACAGAGTCTCTGACCTCTACAAAGGTAAAGAAAGGGTCATATCTTTTGTTGACCTCTTTGCTGAGCTATAAAAATTCCACTCTATCTTTCCCTTCCTTGTTAACTATAAAAATGCTTGACTTTTCCATATATGTTTTCATTCAGGTTTCAGCTCCATGTATAAAAATTTTGTAAGGGCCATTATGATACATTGCTCTGAAAAATTTTCATCTATGCATATCATGAAGCTAAACATGACTATTTCCCACCACGCTCTCCCCATCAGTTTTATCTCGCGAGGCTAACTCACTATTGTGTTGGGCCTACATCCATGCATGTCCTGGGGTAGAAGGCTTTTTGTTAGCATACCAGGATGCTCCCTGGGACACAGAGAAATTGGCGCAAATGTTAATTATTACCTGTGGAGAGAAACTGTACCATTTTGGTTCATTTGGGTCTTCAGCTGAATGTGGTATTTAGCAACCGTCTTTTATGCTTAATTCTAGATAACAGAACACGGTGAACTGGAATCCCCAACCTTGTACAGGGAATACTCGTGCCATATTGCTTTCCTCACAAGGTTCGGACTGGGAATTCCCGCTCTGGGTTCTGAAGCAGCCATAGGACCCGCGGCCTGGGGTACTCCTTGGACACATAATGAGGATGAGATATTGGATTCGTAAAGTGAAAATGGATGTGGAAGGTTAGAAGAGATTTCACCATTTGGGTTTATTCTGATTGTTCAATCTACCTGCACATCAACCAGCCCCCTAAGCAGTCACCCTGATTCCACGAACCATAGAAGGACACACCCATTATTTATGTTTTTCTAATTAAAACACATGTAATCTGCACCAAAAAGAAACCATAAACAGAATTGAGAAAAGCAGGCAAATACATTTTATGCTTCTTAAAAAAAAAGAGTTAACTGACAAAAAAATTTAAGGACTGTCTCATTAGGGCACTAAAAACTAAATGACTTGTGAAATTAACCAGAATCGGCACATGACAAAAGTGAGTATTACACTGTAACATATTGTTATTATTTTATTGATTTGAGAGAGAGAGAGAAAGGAAGGGAGAGAAAAAGAGATATCGATTTGTTGTTCCACTTATTTATGTAGTCATTGGCTGATTTTTGTATGTGCCCTGAGCAGGGATTGAACTTGCAACCCTGGTGTATTGGGATGATGCTCCAACTAACTGACCTACTCTTCCAGGGCTAGAATATACTTTTGACAGACATGAACTCTAATCCAAATACCATGGTAGTAATCCTCATGCATTGGGGTGGGAATACTAAATGGTACAGTCATGCTAGAAAACAGTTTCCCATGATGTTACACTGACCACACCACCTGACAATCCCAACCCCAGGTATTCACTCTAAATGAAACAAAAACTTGTATTCCCTCCAAACTACATGTGAAAATTTATAGCAGCTTGATTCATAATCATGGAAAACCAGAGACAGCCCAGATGCCCTGCAACAAGTGAATGAACAAGCAGAGTGGGCTAACCTGTACGATGGAATACTATGCAGGCATGAAAAGGTTGACTATAGGTACCGGCAACAACGTGGGCACATCTCAAAGGCGCCGTACTGATTGAACAAGTCAGTTTCAAAGGTTACATACTGATGCCACTCATAGGACATTCTCAAAAAGACAAAATGATAGGACTGAGGAGGAATCAGCGACTGCCGGGGAGTGGGCCTGGGAGAGGGTGTGACTACATAAGGGAGCACAGGGAGTGTTTTGAGGAGATGGGGCTGTTCTGTGTAATGAAAGTGGTGGTGGCTATACAATCTATACATGAGTTAGGATTCATAGAACTGCACACAATAAAGGCAATTGTATTGTGTGATAATTAAAAATCTATCCATATCTATATATATAAAAAGCCAGTGTCCGTGATGACAACCAACCAGTCACCATGAGGTGCATTGAGCACCTCTCGGTCCTTCCCCTGCGGCCCACAGGCTCCGATTGCAGCAAGGCGGTGCTGTGAGCGTGGCGGAGTGGTGGGCAGGTGGACGGGGCGGTGAACTTGGCGAGCAGCAGCGGGCGGGTGGAAGGGGCCGCGAGCAGCAGCGGGCTACCACGTGCGATTTCGCGCACTGGGCCTCTAGTCTATAATAAAAACTAAATGCCTCGATGAATGCAAAGAACAGGACACACTCATTTGGTATTAATGGGGGAAGGAAAGGCAGGAGCCACTTCACGGAGAGAAATGAGGCCATTCTCTCAAAAACAAGGAGCAAACCCACCCTCAATCTTGAAAGTCTGTTTTCAACAGACATATCATGTCCTTAAAAATAAAAAATAAAATAGGTCCAGAAACATGGAAGCATGGAGCAGACTGATGAATCTCAGAGGGAAGGAGGGGGGGGGAAGAGAATAACCAAAGAACTTACATGCATATATGCACAGCCCCTAGACACAGACAATAGTGTGGTGAAGGCCTGGGGTGTGGTGGGAGCCAGGTGGAGGGGGACAAAGGGGAGAAGGGGGGGCATCTGTAATTCTCTCACCAATGAAAAATAATTTAGAAAGCGCACTGGAAAAAAAAGAACACCTCAAATGGAACCAACCTCTGTGTAAAAATCCCATCAGCACATGGCTAATAGTTTTTGTATTTCCGTTCATTTGCATATCATTTGCTAAAGCTCAGGTATCCGTGCAAGGTGCTTAAGAAGCGATGCAGTGCGAAAGGAGCAGGAATGGCTTTGCCACCCGAGCTGTCGGCTTCCCTCCCGACACTCAGCGCCATCCATAACCTCGTGGAAGCATTAACGGCGCTACATTATTCATCCCAATAAGATTATTAGTTGATGGGAAACAAATTACGGAGCTTCGCAACCTGCTCTGCTTCCTGACTGCACGCGAGGCCATTTTTCATGAATGGAGATTGCTACCCAGGAAGAGAAACTTCTGTTTGTCTTGTGAAATTTCCAACAGCAGAAGGGGTCGATGCTGGGAGTGAAAAAGTGCAACATAATAAAAGAAGAAATGGGTCCTGGCCGGGTAGCTCAGTTGGTTAGAGGGTGGTGCCTATAGGATCGATCAAAGATCAAGGCACATACAAGAACCAACCAATGAACACATAAATATGTGGCACAAGAAATCTCTCTCTCTCTCTCTCTCTCCTCTCAACAATAAATAAAAACATAGAAGAAACAAAGTTTACAAAGTATTTAGAAGGCACAGCTAAGGGCACTCACAGTGCAGCACGTCAGGTAGAGATCTGGGCATGAGTGGAGAAATGGAGACAGTCCTCCCGCCTGCCATGGGTTTATAGGAAAAGCACTTGCAGGGATGCAGGGAAGGCCAGCAGCGCTGAGCACAGGCCTGGCGACTGGTGGAGCCGACGAGGATGCCTTGGCTTGTTCTGGTCCCTGTGTTGTGAATGCCTGCAGCCGGCACACAACTTCTCACCTTTCACATCGCACATCCTCCCGAAATCCCTGCCTGACCATGCGCCTCCCCTGCAGGTGGCACTCACTCCTCTCTCTCTCAGGGCCTCCGGGTACCACACACAGGTGGGATTTGCCCACACGCTGCTCCTTACTGGCCTTGTCCCCCAGCATGAGGGGCTGAGCCCCGGGTCCAGGGTTTGTCACACGAAGGGGTGGGGGAGCAGCAATGCCTGCTTGCTGGTAAACGGATGAATGAATGGAAAGGGATAGCAAGATCTCCAACAGCAACGCTTACCCTGGGACACAGGTGTGGTGATTAGCACAGCTGCCTGTGCAGCGCCCGCACCTGGGAGCCGCAGCGGTCCTGTCCTTAGAGCCCAGAGGTTCCTCGCTGATGTGCTGGGGACTAGCAGAAAGGAGAGGGAGGGAGGGAAAACGACGCTGTCCGGGCTCACAAGAGGGGTTGTGGCTTCCAAGGGCTTGTCCCAGGAAGGGGACAGGGCAAAGCGTGAGAAGTGAGAACCGCAGGCGCTGACAAACAACTCAGGATGCACGTCTGCTTTCCTCTCCCCTTCCCGGCCCCCTCTCGCCCGGGCTCCGTCCTTGTCCCTAGGTGTTCTGACCGTTCCCACCATCACTCATGAGGACACAGGGAACATGCCATCTATTGTTTTGCTATTCCCCACCCCTTTCCTTCACTTCTAGTCTCAGGGAAAGTCAATAAAAAGCCCATCGTTCTGCCTACCTGGATGATTCAAGGGCAGAGCCGTCCACACAGACGCCCAGTGGATCGCGTGGGACGCCAAGGCTCCAAGATGAGCTGCTGCAATAGCTGCCCGTGCGGCCAAGGACACAGACACTGGGCTTGGTGAGCCTTGGCCACACGGGCGACACCGATGTGGGCACGGTGTCCCGAATGAATGGGGACAGCCTTGGGGAAGGGCGGACAGGGGCAGCCAGGTGGGCAAGCCCCGGTCAGAGCGGCCAGAGCTACCTCCCAGGGATCACACTGTCAGTCTGGTGACTGCCCACAGGCTCCCGACGTTTCCTGTTGCTCCAGCCAAATTCCCTCGTTCTGGTGTCTCCCTCGGCAGCAGCCCTTTCTCTGTGTTACATCAGTGGCTGAATGTGTTTCCCAGAAGGGGGCAGGCCTTTCAGGTCCTTGCTGGTAAAGACGACGGCCCAGGGGGCATGTCTGCACCTCCCTGAGTCACACTCGGCTAATAAAATGGAGTGTGGTGTAAAGCCGAACAGTTTGAAAGAAAATTTCAGGAGAGAAAATGGACATCTTTCCTCTTCCCCGAGGAGGGGTCTGGGTTGCTGAGGTAAGTAGACGCAATTGTTACTCTTCACTTCCACGCTCCCTTCCTCCTCCCACTGTTTAGGAATAAAACAATGTGATAGGGCGCCAGGAATTCAAAATATTAGGGAGAATATAGGACAATCGGATGTAGTAGTATTACGTGGGCAGATTTTTACTAGAAAACAGCCTTTCCCAACCTAACCAAGCAGAGTGGTCCGGGGGTGGTATGTGTTCCAGGGGAATCTGTCTCACTCCTGGCCCGGCTCTAGAACTGGGCTGAGAGCTGCAGGTCAAGGAGCACCTCCTTCAAGGTGCAGCCTCAGGTGTGGTCCCCGCATTTACCCTTTCCGCAGTGCCCTTCAGTGCTGTGTGGGTGCCGAACTCATTTTCACACTCCATCATAAACAGTACTGACGAGGATGGCAATACCAGTAGCTGGCTTATTTAAGCACTCATTTTGTGCCAGGTTCTGTGTTAAGAACTTGACTTAACTTACCACAGAATAATATATAATAATATGTTTACTTACTGATCACAGTATAATATGACTATCTAAGCAAGATAATCTTACCTAGCCCTCCCAGGACCCTAAGGGAAGGTGCCCATTAAACAGATGAGGAGACTGAGGTTTAGAGAGGTTAAGGGACTGGCCTTGGTTCACATAGCTGGAAGGGGAGGACCAGCTCAGGCCCTCTGAGCTCATCACTCTTGCTCTTCATGCTAGGTGGGTGGCCAAGGTGTCTTCCATCCCATATTATTCATATGTGAGGGGGTCCAAATGTGTGAACTTTGCAGATAAGCAAAACTGACTGTCTGCAAGTGCCTGCATATTTGAATTTTAACCATGATGTGTATGTAGATCTAATACTTTGAAATTGGAAGCTAAATTTGGCTGCATTTTTAAAGAGAGCATAATGAGCATAATTCAACATTTAATTGATGACTGAAAACCTATTAAGAGCAAACATAATTGTGCTCTGCACTCATCTAGCTCGGCATCTCTCTTCATTTACTCCGTCTCCTTCCCCGAGGCCAGGCTGGCAGGTGTCAATCTCAGGGCTGCTCCTGGGCCTGCTGCTCTGCTCTGCACCATCACCACCCGCTCCCCTTCTCAGTTGCTGTCCATCTCTTAAGTTCTGATTTTCACAAAGTGATTCTATTGATTAAAAGTTGCATGTTAAATGAGAACAAATAAGACCCCAGATAAGGAGCTAATGAACCTCAGAGCAAGGTCTCCCTTAGAGCTAGTTTGAGGACAAAGACGGCATTGTAAACACTTGTTTCTCAACTTGGGGTTATATTCCGGAAAGCCCAAGTTGCCAGGGCCTGTCAAGGACACCCACTGTGTTCCGAATTGTTGCATCACCAGTTTCTGTGTAGACCTTGTTTTCCCAGGCGGAATATGAAACTGGAGGGTGGAGGTCACTGGATATTTGGAAAATGAACACTAGCCAGTGCTGAGGCCTGCAAAGTTCCGAGGACTCCTCTCTGAGGATTCACAGTTTAGCTCTTTTCTATACAATGTGGAGGCTGCTAAGGGGGGATGAAACAAGGGCCACATGCCTTGGCCTTGGGGTTGGCACACTATGGCCACAAACCATATTTAGCTCTTGAACTACGAAGGCTTTGCACATTTTTGAAGGGTAGTAAAAGCAAAAAAGACTATGTCATAGAGACCATAGGTGGCTCACAGGTGAAGCAAAAAATATTTACTTTCTGGACATTCACAGGAAAAATTTGCTAACCCCTGGCCTAGTGGAGGAGGGAAGGCTTCCTGGTGGAAGAGGTGCATGAGTGGTCTCATTTTACATTTATTAGGGTCTACTTCCTCTTACATGCATAGGTGCATTTGCTTATTGTATGCATGTCACATTTGTTTGAATGACTGGCTGATGAAACAAACAGGCATAACTGGTAGATTCAATTAACTTTGATCACAGACTAGGGTTCTGGCTCATTCCACTGGACCGATACAGCAAGAAAACACAGATTCTCTACATGGGACACATTCACATTCATGCCTCGGAGAAACAACCGAGGGAAAAAAATAAAACACAAAAGCAAATTTCCTTTCTCAGGTTCCACATTACCTCCAGTCAATCTAAACATGATTGAGACATTCAGCTATGAAATTAGGGCAAGGGGCAAACTGCTACATGTCCAAAAGATGACCCCTCATGGACGTTAACACCCCCCTGGCCCCTCCCCATGGACACTCAGCACCCTACCTGAACCTGCTCACCTAGGCAGCTCAGCATGGATGCTCGTAAAATCAGGAAACATGTTTCTCCTCCGGTATTTTATATCTCATCTACTATTTGGGCTTCATTGAAACAGACATGTCACACTGCTATTTTAGGACGCTCATGGAGTTTGAACTAAAAAAACATGGTAGCTGATGCCCTAGACCAGCGGTTCTCAACCTTTGGGTCGCGACCCCTTTGGTGGTCGAACGACCCTTTCACAGGGGTCACCTAAGACCATCCTGCATATCAGATATTTACATTACGATTCCTAACAGTAGCAACATTACAGTTATGAAGCAGCAATGAAAATAATGTTATGGTTGGGTCACAACATGAGGAACTGTATTTAAAGGGCCAGAAGGTTGAGAACCACTGCCCTAGACACAAAGTGAGGGGATGCAGATTTCACCCCTGGAAGAGTTAAGTCAGACGCAGCCTCGAAATAGCTATTCATCTGTGATGGGAAAGGCGGAAAGGCCCAGGCGCTTCCTTCCAACCACGGTTGGAAACCCAAGTTAAATAATCCAGCGATTTCCCAGGCAATTAGCAGTATGTATGATTTCCCAACACTCAACGAACAGAATCATTTTTGAAAACCAGGGCTCTTGACACGTTTCCCTATAAAATCAATTGCTTTTTAAAAGCAAGAAGCTCATTCTCCACCCCGGGAACGTATGAGCCACCACCTGCCTGTTCCGAGAGATGCTTCGTATTTTGCTTTGTTTTTTAAATGGGATTTTTTTTATGGGGCTGGGGTGCTCTCCCTTCTGGCATTATGGGCACATTCGTGCAGGAAGTCATTTCAAACTCATCCCTACGCTTCCATGACCATTCTGCAGCTCAGTTCACCAGCATCTGTGTCTACACCAGCAGGGAACTTTCATCTCCTCGTAGGAATGAAGCTTTGCAAACCTGATAGGATCTTAATGATCAGAAGTGCATTCTCGTCCACATTCGCCCTCTGACATCATAATAAACGGCGGCTGCTCCATTTTAGGCGAGAAAAAGCTGATTCAGGGAGTTACTGTATATATCTGTTTGCATAGCAGGAATCAGGCCCGACTTTATTTTCTTAGAGATGCTTCACGGATAGCGGGTTCATTTTCATCAAAGGCAAGCAATTTAAAAGTGTCTCTCACTAGGGACGGTCTGGCTAGCAGGGAGCTGGACAGATTACAGATGGTTATGCTTTTCAAGGGGCCGAAGGGGCTATTTTATTTCCAGAGCATGTGGTGTAAGGCATGGTCAGAATGGTGCTGGATTGCTTTGGGATCTTTTGCTTTTTTTGTGGAAAACAAAGGGAAATAAGGCCTCCCGGCTGAGGCGGGCACCGGCCAAGTTGTAAGCAGTATGGAAAGATAAGATACGATGCACGTATCTCTCAGGAAGTGTTTCAAACTGGCCATTTTCTACCAAAGCAAAAATGGTAACTTTTTTTCTAGCCATTCTCAATGTCATTTAATGAATTTTCAGTCTGCTTCAATTAATGAAATCTTACAAAGAAATCATGCTTTCTTTCAAAAAAATGTTTTTTTTTGTGTGCTTTAGTAATAATCTACTTGCTGTTTAAAACCAAGCATCTTTGTTTATTTATTATTATTATTTTTTAAAAATGTATTTTTATTGATTTCAGAGAGGAAGGGAGAGGGAGAGAGAGATATAAATTCAATGATGAGAGAGAATATTTGATCGGCTGTCTCCTGCATGCCCCCCAGTGATAATTGAGCCCACAATCCAGCATGTGCCCTGACTGGGAATCGAACTGTGACCTCCTGGTTCATAGGTTGATGCTCAACCACTGAGCCACACCGGCTGGGTTTTTTTTTTTTTAAGAAAAAAAAAAGCTAAGGTAATTAAAATTAAACCATAAGTCAATTGTCAACAAACATTAAAAAATTAGGATTTTTGGAGCAAGCCTGGAGTCCATGCCAAAACACTAAAACATTTCTTTAAGGTTGAGAGTTTGATCCCTGGTCAGGGTACATTCAAGAATCAACCAATGACTGCATAAATAAATGGGACAACAAATCAATGTTTCTTTCTCTCTCTCCCTTCCTTTCTCTCTAAAAATCAATAAAAATAAAAATGAAAACAGACAAAAAACACCTTTTCATTCACTCTTCACATAGTGTCGCTAACTTATCTGTTCCTCCAACAAACTGAAAATTGGGTGACTACACACCTATCAGCACCCTGATGACAATTAATTGTTAAGAAATCTGTATTTGTGGGCTGTGTCTCAGGTCATGGCAAGCTTGTCATTTCGGTTACCTCTAAAAAAGCCTCCTCCATCTGAGAAGGCCAAACCCAACTGATCTTTTTAGGTCTCTGGAAGAAAGTAAAAAATTGTATTTCCCCAGAGCACAGTAAAGAGATCTGAGCATGCCTCTTCTTTAAGCAATAACCATTAATATGGGTTCCGCTCGTACCAGACATCTGTAATGCTTTGGGCTGTATTTTCTGGCACGATAACAGTGTTGTCTTGAGAACTGGTGCGTGAAGAGGACAGAAGGCAGGGAGGCAGAGCTGAACTGCTCACTACCACTCCTGTCTAAGGGACAGCACTTTTATCTTGCAGGAAGACAGAGCCCCAAGCCACAAAGGCAAGTTTCATAAATCTTGCCCCCACCAGCTTTGTCACTCTCTATTCTAGCTCATGGCCCGTGGCTGACCTTGATTGGAATCCACTCTCCCGTGTACGGATTTGAAGGGATCCGAAATAAGATACATAAGAATACCTCTCAGACCCCTTCCGGTTCAGATCCCAACTTCTTTGACAACCCATCTATGGGCAATCTTTCCTGACAATGAACCAGAAATCATGCTGAAGAGGTTCAACAGACATTTATTTATTTTATAAACATATATTTTTATTGATTTCAGAGAGGAAGGGAGAGGGAGAGAGAGATAGAAACATCAGTGATGAGAAAGAATCATTGATTGGCTGCCATCTGTACCCGCCCCCTCCCCGCACCCCTGGGGATTGAGCCAGCAACTCGATCCATGACCTCCTGGTTCATATGTCAACACTCAACAACTGAGCCACACTGGCTGGCCATCAACAGACATTTATGGAGCATCTGTTTGTACCTGGGCCTGAGCTTGATGCTAAGAACAGAGTAATGTCTACGATTTAGTCCCCATTCCTGAGGAGTCTGTAGGCCAGTAGGTGGGACTGACAACTGGAATAGAACTTGAGGAGTGGTTGAAATGGAAATGTGCAGGGTATTCTAAAAATGTCTACTTGTGATAACAGGACAAAGATGCGTATGTTTTTGCATGGACTGAGAATTTTCTAGAGTAGAGCTATTTCATGGGCAATCAAGGCAGGCTCGCACAGCCTCTCAGAGGCATTTCTCAGATGCTCTTAGAAAAGTCTGCCCTTCTGCACACATTCTTCCAACACACATTTGGTGTCTCTTAGGCACCCCTGTGGGGAAGATACAGGCATAGCGCCCCACCTTCAATGATCACCGAATACTTACATGTGCTGCTCTCCCCATGATCAAATTTCCTGAAGCTCTAGCTATCTGTCTAAAGATCTCGTTCTCACAACTCTACTATGGTGCCTGGGGTGACATGAGGAATTTCCTTTCTGGAGCTAGAGGAAATAGATGCCTCCAAAACAGGTAAAAGCTTCACGTTATTGGATTAATCTAATTGTCACCCCCCTGTCTTATCAAGGTGCAGGGTCCTGAGGGACTGAGAGATAGAACTGGTAAGTTCTGATGCTGGAGTGAGAATGAGATGGAAACCACAGGCATTTGAAAGGGTTCTTAGAGAAGGTAAGGAAATGCTCATAGAACAAATGAGAAAAGACAAAGACAGTTTTCCAAACCTGTCTTAGATTCTTACTGTGTCTCCTCCTCTAGAAGGAGGAGGCGAAGGAACAGGTGGAAGAAGGGAGAAGACAAGGAGGGGAGAAAGAAGAAAAAGAGGAAAAAGCAGAGGTAAAGAAAAAAGAAAGAGGAGGAGGAGGAGGCAGCTGTCTAGCTGTGATTAATTGACTTTCCTTTCTTCGAAATGAGATTAAACCATATCAACCCACCTCCTGGACATCGTTGGGCATATTCGGATAATGTTGCTGATATCCTTGCCCAAAGAAGCAGGTAGCCTTCCTAAAGCACACCTTGATAACCACTGGCCTTTGTAACCGAGGACACCGGCCTTACTGTAGTAGAGGCTCTGCTATGGCAGAATCCACAGGCCAGGTGATTTCAGAGAGTGTGGGCAGTGCCAGGAGACAGGCCAGCAATGGAGACACAAGGCAGGCGCCCTGCCGCCCAGGCAAGTCAGGGCAGGCAACAGCAACCTCGCCCCAGCTGGTGAATCCCCCGTTCTTAGTTCTGTCCAAGCCAGAGCAGCCTGCCCAGGGGATTTAAATAAAGAAATAAAACACCCTAAAACTAGGTTCTGCGACTGCATGCATCACTTGCTTTTCTCAAATGTAAGCTACCTGCTAAAGGAGGCATCCTGCCCTCCCTACGTGCAGCACACATGAGGAAGCCCTCTGTATGGGATGGCAAAAATAAGAATTGATTTATGTTATTAAGGCTCCCAAGGGAGTGCCATAAACCCAGTTGGTGTCCCTGCAACCAGAAGTCTACATTAGCACTACGCACTGCCCGGGAGTTGTGCAAATCACACAGGGCTGACATCTCCCTGACTCAGCAGCACAGATATCTCCCAGGTGCTGTTGGTTCCACAATGTCAGTGGAATAATGGAACATTCAAGAAAGGGATTCCTTGTATTGCATGGCAATGTGGGATTATAAGACATTGGGAAGAAGTAGGGAGTGACACAGAGATTGTTGAGCTTCGACTGATGAAGTCAGCCTCATTGAAGAAGTGGATGTTTAATCAGGATCGCACAAAATGAAAATCAAAACAAAAATGGAGACATCAAAATCAAAACAAATTTAAAAACACAATACCCCCCTTATTCTCTCTCCCCCATAAAACATGCAAACTTACATATACACACAGACACAATGGGTTATTTACAAGAAGACAAAATTCAAACCCCAAGCTGTTAATACCAAATGCTCACTGTTTTGTTTTCATTGAAACGTAAGTTTGAGACCATTGTAGATCGGCAGGCAGTTGTATGAATAATGCAGAGAGATAGTAGGTAGCCTTCATCCAGCTTCCCCCAGTGGGAACTAACATCATGTAAAACAATGGCACAAATCACAGAGAAGAGATTGACATTAACATGGTCAAGACACAGGATATATATTTACCATCACCAAGACCATCTTTTATAGCCACATGCACTACTTTCTTCCACCCTCCTTTTTAAAAATTCAGGTGAACTTTACACACACAATTTTTAAGCATACAGTCTGAAAAGGTCTGATAAACATCTACACCCAGGTAACTTTCAGATCTCCCACAATATAGACTACTAGTATTTCCATCGTCCCAGAAAGTTCCCTTTCCTAGGCAATCCCCCACCCGTCTGGTCACACTTATGATTTCTCTTACCATCAATTCGTTTTACATGTTCTGAAGGTATATAAAGGGAGTGATAGGATGCATTGTTTTATATCTGACTTCCTTAATGCCCCATCATGTCCTTGAGACTCATCTATGTTGTCATGTGTCTCCATAGCTTACTCCTTTGCATCACTGAATAATATTTCATGGTGTGATGTCATCGGTGCTTGCTCATCTATTCACTTGCACGTGGACATTTGGTTTGTTTCCAGTTTGTCGTTAGTGAGAACCAAGGCTGCTGCTAACATGCACGCACAAGTCCACCTTGGACATGTATTTTTATTTCTTTTGGGTTAACATTTAGGGTTGGGATGTCTGGGTATGGTCTTAACTGTAGAAGAAAATGCCAAACTGTTTCCCAGAGTGATTATGCCGATTTACAACCCCCCACCCAGTGTATAGGAGGTACTCTATGCCATGCCAGTTGGTGGCATCCATCTTTTTAATTTCCGCCATTCTTAATTTCAGCCATTCTGATGGGTGTGAAATGACATGTAACTTTTATTTCTTTCTACCCAAAGAAAGACATGGCAGAACGAGGGTCTGGAGACACATTTGCAATCCAATCTGTGGACGAGACTTCTTGTCTGATCTCAGTTAAAGCCCATGTTAGCTTCTAGCTGGCAACAAGTGAGGAGTCCTACAACCTCAAGCTCTCTGGTGCCTCTAAGTTGGTGGTCCCCCAACTTCATGCTGACATATAGACCTGCGGAAAGTTTTCTGCATTTCTGACATATGCACTCAGTGCAGTCCTTTGTACTGAGTTCTAATGAACACTTGATCTGTGTTTGGGTTACCTTGAGTTGAAAGAAGTGTAATAAATCTCCATCATGAACTCTAAATATTTTACCATTTTTACGCTATCACCAGGAGAGAGAAAAATTGGCTCACAGGTCAGACCAGCCAGTTGGACATTCTCACTCACTCTGCATGCTCCTGTCGAGAAAAACAATGCTTGGCCCATCAACAGGCTTCCTATTGACGCGCCTACATGGCTCCTGGCAGGTGCTCATGGACAGAAATGGATCAGAGCTGGTTCCCACAACACCACCAACATGGGCGTCAGCAACAGCACCCCACCTGTCATCCGTGTTCAGCTAACTGGGCCTCAGAGCCAAGAACTGCACCTGACTCTGCTCACCTGTGAAGAATATGCATAAAGACAAATACGTGACTCAAGTGTCAATGTGAAGAGTCGCTATCTTGGGATCCCTGAGCTAAAATGAAGCTTCCTTTCCATAGGGTGCATCCAGGAGATAAGAGAACAGAAATAAGGAGATCCAGGACTTGGACCGTCTGTCAGCACACTCCGTTGGTCATGCATATAAACACAGGTATCTCCACACAATAGGCATGATTATAGAGCTTTAAGATAGACGTTCACAAATGCTTTATTCTGGCATCTTTCTGCTTCACAGCCATACCTCCTGTCTCTATAGATGCATACATATATGCATACATATCCTGAGAAGGTCTGAGAGAAAGAGAAGGGCCAGTAAAGAGACAGTTGTGGGTGAGACAGCTTGGTACGGTAGGAAACATGGGCTTCCCTCCTGAGAGTTAACTCCAAATCTCCCACTTACAAGACTTAGGTGGGGGCCATGTGGGAAAATATTTACCACATCTAGAACCCCAATTTCCTCATCTGTAAAATGGCAGTGACAACACTAATTTTATATGGCTACCAGGAGAAATAAACAAGCTAATACCCATGGAAGTTATTATTAAGAAGCCTGAAACATTATTAGGACTCAAAGTAGACTGAATCTAACAACGGACTCTGTGGGTGACATCATTCTGGTTTGAATCCACCTGAGCTCTCTTTCTACCTCACTGGCAGAGGTTCAGAGATCATATTGGTAATTTAGATTCTTTATACATCAATTAATCCTATTTCTATTCAGACGCAAACGTGGCTGTTGGAAGAGAGGTGGCTGGTAGACCAGGTGTCCTCATATCATGGATTAAAACCAGGAAACATCCCACACTCTCTTCATAAAGCTTTGGTCAGTGTGGAAGAGATGGATATTGAGGGGGAATGCATCTAAAATGTCTTACACCAAACAAGACATTGTGCAAAGGCCGTAATACACCTGACCCCATACAACCTTCAGAAGACAATCCTGTGGGAAGAAAGAGTCCTGGTATCCCTACTTTACAAACAAGGATTAGAGAACTGTTCCCAATCTCAATGATCATAAAAGTACTAGTGTTTGGGTCTCATGGTTACCAAGCACACTTTCTGAGATACATTAAGAGCTTCTCTCCTCCTCTCAGGCTTCCTGTCCATGAGACCAAGATTTGACTCTAGATCTGTCCTTCACAAACTGTAATGCACCTATGAATCATCAAGGCATCTCGTCTAATTCACAGAGTGTGGCTTGAGAGGCTGTATTTTCCATAAGCTCCCAGGACTGCTGATGTGCTGGTCCATGGGCCACACTTTGAGGAACAGGGACCCAGACTCTCTAGGCAATCGTGGAGAGGAGAAGTACATGCAGATTGTAATTAACTTTGCTCTTTTAGCGCATGCCATTTATGCTGACCAGAAAACACTTTCTTTTAGAGCAAAGAGCTTCATTGTAATTCCACCCTCTGTTTCCCCACCTCTGCATTTCACTCCTGCGAATGGGGCCAACGGAAGATCACCTAGTCTTCTGAGACTCTAAAATATATGACACCGAAGTGGGCATTAATAAAAATAAATTCTTTACTCAGTACACTGAGAGTGAAATCCTTGCACATCCAAATGTAATAAGTATATTTCTCAATGTGTGCTCCATAATTTATCACACAATTTCCCTCTCTGCTTACTGTGGCTTATCATGAGGATAACACCAATCGAATAAGATGAAGATGCTGCGAGTAATTTCTAATATTATGGTGAAATCATATATTTTCCTAGATGGCTGATTTGATACAAGACCCAAGCCCCAGCCCATAAATCTCTGGATGCTTGAAATTTGTCATGATTTCATATTTAATCTATAGCCTATCGATACATCATCAGCACCTGAGGAATGATTAAGAAGGCCATGGAAGATAAGCATGGGAGATAGTGGGTAATAACCTAATTTCAAATACATTTATAGGCAGAGGACCCTGGAATGGGCAAAATAAGTCAGGTGATTATTCCTCCCTTATATTATTGATGATTTTTACTTAATTCCTAACTTTCAAGCAAGCTGGGCTCCTTTGGGACGTTTCTTAGGCACTACGGATGTGGTCATGTCAATGGCACTAAATGGAAAGAAAACGATTCCTTCCTTTTCTGGGAATTGTATTTATTTCGAGCCTTGTATCCAAGTTTCAGGATCCCCCTCAATTATTTATCTCCTTAGAGTTCAGAATTTGCCAAGGGCTAGGTGTGAAAATGCACATGTCCTGAAGACAGTGACTTTGCCTTATTCACCACCATACCCCAACACTTAGAATAATATTGACCCACTAGAGGCCTGATGCACAAAATTCATGCAAGAGTAGGCCTTCCTTCCCCCGGCTGCCAGCACCGGCTTCCCTCTGGCATCTGGGAGCTGGGCTTCCCTCGCAGCCCCGGCTTCATCTGGAAGGTTGTCCGGGAGGACATCCAGTCTAATTAGCATATTATGCTTTTATTATTATAGATTACAAATATTTTTGGGTGATTGAACTGTGGTGGTTAATCCTTATTCATTTATTGGAAGCCAATAATCCTTGTTTCTAAAACAGCATTTTTGCTCTTTGTTTAGTCCAGGTGCAAACTTGAATTGGTAACATCTTCCTCCCAGCTCCTTCCTGTCACATGGGCCCATCACAAGACAATCCTTGGATACCCCGGTGTTATTTCTCTTACTCCCACCACATTGCCAAAGAGGAAAGTGTTCCCTCCTCTCACCTGGGTGGTGAGTGCGATCACTGTACTCAGACAGGAGACCAATCCTTCCTATTGGCCTGGTCTCATCTGACAAACAGAGGGCCCTGATTTATTCTGTTTCAAGTGGCCATGATCTTGTAGGAATTTTGGAAACACAAATAAACTCGAAATGGAAACAGTTGTGATATGGACTCCCCCCAAGAGTCTTTGCTGGACCCATCGCCAAGCACTCTCATAGGCACTCAACCATTTTCAGGGCACTTCTCATCTGTTCATTGCCACTTGCTACTCTGCGTGCTTTCTGCAAGGGGATTCCAGACAGAGACACACAGCTGCTTTCCAAACAAAACGCATCCTGAGTTCCCAACCAGGGCTGCTCACAGAGGGCATCTTTCCCGAGGCCAAGGGATCACCTGCCGCCGCCCCCTCTGGGAACCTAAGGAAGCTTGAGCTCTTTTCCCTCACTTTAGAATAAAAGCTGAGGAATAATGTGTCCTTAAACTATAATTTGCTTGCGTTGGGAGGCTTTCCATCCACCACCACAATAGCCCCCTCTGTAAATCAGATTTATTTATTCATAGGCACTAGCATTTCATTACTTTCATCAAAACCAGTCAACTGCATTCGGCGGCTTCTGCATTCTTATAAACTAACTGGAAAAGCAATTAACATTCACCAGCACTTTAGAGAGTGGGGAGAGGGTGAGGGGCCCCTCCACACTCTTGGTAGCACAACCTCTGTAGGCGGATGGGGGTGCAAAATGACTGCTCCTCTGTGTCGAGGGAGATAAGGGAAGTGACACAGATTAAAACAAATTGTTGATCCAGACCAGGGAGAAGCTAGGGAAACAATAGAAGTAAAAGCATAAATGTCAATTTGGGATGATAAAGGATACAATCTAAATGCAATATGAGAGGCCCCCAGACAAAAGCAAGAAATAGAGATTGCACATTAGCGAAGTATCAGAGTACCGGAGCATTAGACCACGCGCACACGGAGTCATCTGCTCCCAGCATATGAAAACATAAGCAACACATTGCTGATTGCTCAGCAAACCCAATTACGAATTAACCCGAGATTGCAGAAATCCTCCAAAATTATGCTCATTTCAAGCTGCTCGGGAGAACATTTTGTCCCTGTGGAAACTTTGCTTCCCATATTGGCTTCATTCTTTGGCTCCTTTTTTGTCTAAGTGCCTACAGGCTACACACACGCAAAAGAAACATAACAACAACAACAACAACAAAACACCCCAAAAAACAACCAAAAAAATAACACCCCACCCTGCTCCGGTTGTCAGCCTAACAGTGGGTTCTGGCCAAATGCTCGCTGGTCTCTTTGATAGAAAGATGAAGCGCGAGGTCAACCTGCAAGGTCACCATCTCGGCTTCCCCAACGCCGCCATGCAGCTCCCACCTTCCTCCCCGGCAGCGTGCTGCAGAAGTCAAGATCTGAGGACTCATTCCTAATTACTCTAGTGTCATTTCCCGTCTTGCCTTTATGGTGACAAAAATCAAACTGTGGGCTCAGCTGTGGCTCCGTCTCCTACAATCGCACAGCGTGCTGATGCGGGGGGGCAGAGCTAACGGGGAGGTGTGCAGGCGGGAGCGTGCCCCCAGCGTGCTGCAGAAGTCAAGATCTGAGGACTCATTCCTAATTACTCTAGTGTCATTTCCCGTCTTGCCTTTATGGTGACAAAAATCAAACTGTGGGCTCAGTTGTGGCTCTGTCTCCTACAATCGTGCAGCGTGCTGATGCGGGGGGCAGAGCTAACGGGGAGGTGTGCAGGCGGGAGTGTGCCCTGCCGTCCTCCCAGGCTGGGCGGCATCTCCTTCCTGAGGCCCTGCAGGTGTCAGGGTGGCTATTAATTAGCAGGACGGTCAGCATGATGCCGTGCGAATCAGGAGTCAGTCCACATCGTAGAAATGTTCAGAGCTTGCTCAACACACGTCCCAGCACTTCTTTTTAGGGATTAGTCGTAACTGTTTTTATTTCCTCAATGTAACTATTTTGCTTTAATAAAAAAGAGAAAGAGAAACAAGTGCTTCTTTACTTCTTTACCTCACAGGTGCAATGCCAAAAATGTGTATGAGAACCAACATTTGGAAAGGCAGGCTGTGTGTGGCTTCACTATTATTGAAATTTCACTGAGTGCTATCTCTGTGCGAAATACTATACTAAATGCTATCTATCAGGAAACAGTAGCTGTTATGGTTGTCTTCTATAGCCACTAATAATAATAATAACATTGATTATAGTAGTTATAATGATAGAATGGTATTGGGGTGGTTACAAAAAAATTCTTCACTTGACAAAATTATTTGTCCCAAGATTCCCTTATACAGTAGTGTCAGCTGTGTCTGATGCCCAGCCGCACCAAAGACGGGCCTTCCTGGGTTTGAGCGGGCCTGGCACAACCACCTGGCCTTGGCAACAGCATTTCCTCCCTACCCCTCCTACCTGCTTCCCTACACACCTCCACGAAAGGGCCCTGAGTGAGACACCCAGCGCAGTTCCTTGCTTAAGTAGCAACAGCAGGCGAGGTCACAATGCTGACATCAGAGCGGTAGCATCGCTGCTTGGCCATCATCAGCTTTGCTCACCCTGAGAAGGAGCTGAACTGCGAGTCAAGGGCGGTGGACCACTGAGAATAAGTGAGGCCTCCCACGGATTGTCGCTCCCTTTTTCTTTCTTTCTTTTTTTGGATTCCAGGCCTCCCTCCCTCTCAGGAAGAGCCCAGCTCTGCATGCTGGCATCTCAGCCTTTTAAGGTGAACCCTCTACTCCTGGAGACGTGCTTCCCGGCAGAGGCTGGGGGAGAAGGCAAGGAGGGGGTCCAGATCAAAGCTGTCTTTGAAGTGAGTATCATTTTTGGAATGTTGCTAAGAGTGTAACACACAGTTCAGCAGGAAATTGGCTCTGGAAAGGGCTTTGTAGTTGCTCCCCGGGACTGCCGATTTCTCTGACCCGGTGGCAAAGGTGTGGAGTGAGCGGTGGGGGGGATGAAGAGTGCTGATGCTCACCGATCTGATTTAAATTTTCACCAGCCAGGTCCTTGGGCTCCGACTCACTGAACAGAAATGTAGCATCATAAAGGTGAGACAAGCGCCAAGAGAAATGGGGGCTCTTTCTATGAATTCTGAGCCGGCTCTGGGACTGGACAGAAAAAGCAGGAAGGATATTTTGCTTCCTGTGCCAGATGGGAAAAGGCTGTGTAGGCACAGAGATAGAGGCACTCTTACCTGACACTCTGGCACACAACATGGTGTGACAGTCGGTCCAAGGTGCCCAGCACAGTGCCTGGCACTCAGCAAGTGCTCAATAGATAGCATTAGCTCCTTAATCCTCATCACAAATCAGTAAATTAGGTACTTTAAAAAAATATGTTTTTATTGATTTTAGAGAGAGAAAGGGAGAGGGGGAGGGAGAGAGAAACATCGATGTGAGAGAAAAATAACCATCTGTGAGAGAGAAACATTTATCCGGTGCCTCCTACATGCACCCCAACCAGGGATCAAACCCACAACCTGGGCATGTGCCCTGACCAGGAACCAAACCAGCAACCTTTCGGTGCATGGGTCAATCAATGCCCAACCAACTGAGCACCAGCCAGGGCTAAATACTTTTTAATCCTCACTTTACAGATGAAAAAGGAGCCGAAGTAACTTCCCCAAGGTCAGTCAGATAAAATGACAACACAGATAAACACTCATCTATCAGAACCGGAAACCGCCTTTCCCACCTACGCACAGACTGACTTGCATTAGGACAAGAAGAGTTAACAGTGAAGTCTATTCTGGAACAATTAATGCCTGCCAAATTAAGGAAATGCCATCTCTGAATAAAACAAAATCCCGAATATGTTTTCCCATGGAGAAAGGAACACAGAGCAGCTAGACTTCCTTGTTAGTGCATGGGTTGTCTCTCTCAGGGATGCCAGGAGGGCGGGAGGGGTTCTGTTCTTTTGGCTATTGCCTTTCATTTCTGTTGTTGCTTCTGTTGTAAGGGGAGGGACCAGGAAATGGGGATTAGCAGGATAATTGGTGAATCGATCCAGGGGAACAAAAGATTTTGCTGGGAACATGCAACCTGGCCACACACTCCACATATCTTCCAGTAGCAGAGCAAGGGAGCAAGCTCTGGTGGTTTGTGGGAGTGGAGGGGAGAAAAGGAATTCAACTTGGGGCAAGCTTCACCAGACAGGAGGGGAAAAGATCTTTCCAAGAACAATTCAGACACCTTAAATGAAAGCTGGGTTGGGATGAAATCTGACCGTATGTTGTCAGAGACACTTTCTCCTCTCTCTCTCTGACTCCCTTCTCTACGGTGGACTGAAATTTGGGTCTGTCTCTTTGTGCAAGAATGGACATTGAGAAGGCAGCACTTCCATGCTGGGGGCAACATCAGTCTCTCTTTTTCTCTCTCACTCTGTGCTCTATTTTCTCATCCCAACCAGGAAAGAGATGTGACTTGAAGGGAGAGGTGATGGGTAGAATAATGACCCCCTGAGGACATCCATGTCCTCATCCCCAAAACCTGTGAGTATGCTGTTTATATCTGGTGTTATGGGTTGAACTGTGCTCCCCCTAAAAAAATACATTGAAGTCCTAACTCTCAACCCCTCAGATGTGACTTTATTTGACAATAGAGTTGCTGCACATGTAACTAGTTAAGATGAGGTCATACTGGAGCAGGGTGGGCTCTGGCTCCTACTCCAATACGACTGGTGTTCTTACAAGAAAACAGCCGTGTGAAGACTCGGAGACATATAGGGAGCACCATGTGACAATGAAGTCAGGATTGGACATCAGGCAGTCTCAGGCCAAGGAGTACTGAAAATTGCCAACAAACCACCAGCAGCTAGAAAGGTGCAAGGAAAGAGCCCTCTACTGGTTTCAGAAAGAGAGCATGATCCTACCAATTATGAGACAATAAATGTCTGTTGTTTGGAGCCACCTAATTTGTGGTACTTTGTTATGGCCCATCAATGGCTGAACTAATACAGAAGGCTAAAAGAGTGTCTACATAAATAAATATGCTTGGTAACATCACTTACATGTATTCTTCCTGCTCGCTATCACAATTCAGAGGGTGATAACATGTGAAACTTGTTGCTTCCACTGCTTTATTTAAATTTATCAAAGGCACTGATCTTTGGCACAGAGTCCACACACTGAGATGCCATGAAAAGAGGATGGATTCC
Source organism: Myotis brandtii (assembly GCF_000412655.1). NCBI lineage: Eukaryota > Metazoa > Chordata > Mammalia > Chiroptera > Vespertilionidae > Myotis > Myotis brandtii. The sequence goes on along the minus strand of NW_005362269.1, from coordinate 13,851,536 downwards.
ACCCTGAGAACACAGGCAAGGCCCCAGGTGATGCAGGGAAAAGAGACAGGAGGAGGCAGAGTTAAAGTACTCAGCCAGCCAGCCAGCCAGCCAGCCAGGGAGCTCTGGTGAGCACCCTCATGGTTCTCAACACCATGTCCAGGTTATTGCATCTTGCTGAGGTTGCTGCATGGTTTTGCTGGAATCCAAGGATGCTAAGGAATGAGCACCTCCGGGCCTTCTAAGAGATACCCCCTCATCCATCACTTTAATGCCTGCCTGAACTTTCCTTGCTGCTTGGCCAGTCCTGTTCAACCTGGGAATGCCATCTCCTTTCCCTGTCTTTGCCCAAGGTGTACCAGCATCTGGCACAAGGAATAATGATGAACAGAATGTGTACACTGAGTAAATGACCTCCACTCTTCACTTGCTCTTGAGAGAAGGAAAAGGTAACTTGGACTTCTATTTTCAAAATCACAGTGGTCTAAAATAACCTTATACTCTAGTCCTTCCTGTTGCTTCACATCTTGACACTTGACTTACCTCCAACAATTCCTTGGATGCTTCTAAAATCATTTTGCAACATTTAAAAAAAATATATTTTTATTGATTTCAGAGAGGAAGAGAGAGAGAGAGAGAGATAGAAACATCTATGATGAGAGAATCATTGGTTGGCTGCCTCCTGTATGCCCCCTACTGGGGATCGAGCCCACAACCCAGGCATGTGCCCCCGACCAGAATTTAACCCAGGACCCTTTAGTTTGCAGGCAATGTTCTATCCACTGAGCCAAACCAGTCAGGGCTGCAACACTTTTTTGCATGCCCATGAGATGCCAAGATCTCAGAACACAGAGATGGCAGGCTTGTGCTCTTCCCTTAGGGAGCTCATTGTTGGCCAGGGGACCATGCAAAATCACACTCACTCACTCAATGCCTCTTCTCCTCCCTTTGTATAATTTATTCAGTCAACGTGTGCGTATTGAGTGCCTACTATGTGCCAGCACTCTGCTAGTTGCTGGGGATCCAACAAGGAACTAGACAGGCATGATCACAGCCCCCAAAGAACTTCATTCAGAAGAAAATTAAAATGAATTATTTGTGGGTTGTAAGCCACTACCCCTGGTTGCACATATTTCTATAGTCCGATGGTGCCCCCAGAAGGCAGGGAGACTGCCTAGCGCGCGCACACACACACACACACACACGCAAACCACATTCATAAATATTCACTATATGTGTGGCTGTTGGAGTGGACTGCCCTCTGCTTTCTCCACCTTATCACACATACTCCTGTTAGAGCTGCCAGGATGGACAAGGGCTACCTCAGCTGCAGTTCTGAGCATAACACAGAGTAGGCACTCAACAGAGAGCTCTTGATCTCATTAGAGTCCCTCACCTCACTACCCACTCTATAGCACACATCACCCTCTCTGTGAAACAAGTCCATCTTACAGCAATGATGAAAACCACAGGCCGTCATACTCAAGAAAATATGACACGATTGTCCCTTAAATCAAAAGGAGACAGAAAATCACTCTTAATTCTAGAGATGGTTGCAGTTGGAAAAAATTCAAAACTTCTAATAAGAAGTTTATATTTGGAGCTCTTAATAACAGGTTTTTAATGCATAAACATGCTTTTTTTTTTTCCTGGGGCTTGTTTAACAACAACAACAAAAAATGTATTCATAAATTGCATAGTCCTCAATTTAGCAGAGATCCAAAGAGATTCTGAGCGTAATGATAGGTTCTTGCTCTTGTGAATTTAACTGTGCTGTCTTGGATTGACTTATTTTAATGTAACTTAGGATAAATTATTCCTCCATAAATATAACTCCTTTGAGATTCAGAATAGTTCGTTCTGTGGAAGGACACGATTTAGGATCAGTATTCAAGACAAAGGACACAGCATTCAGAACTATCTGCCCATAGAAGAGTGATTTAAAAATAGTGAAATTGTACTATGAAGGTTGCTTTTACCTTTTTTAGGGGAAATGAATATAAATGGAGCTATAAGTTAGTGGATTTCAATGATGGCTTTTTGTGTGTGAAAGAATGGGTTGGATTTTGGAGCCACAAAGAAATGCAAAGATATTAGAAGTTTTTCTCCCAAACAAAATCTACTCAGTGTGCCTTTATTCTTTTATTTGTAAGGGGGGGGGGAGGGAATATTAAATACACATTCTGAAGAGGCAATTATAATAGGTTTTGGCATCCTGGCCACCCCAGAGAATCACATCTGCGAGATTGCTATTTTATGTGATTACTGTCCTGAATGGCAAGTGCATTTCATCATGCATGCCAATCTGATTGATTAGTAGTGGCTGCTTAGGGGACTGTTGAGAAGTATTGGCAAGTTGCATCTGTTCCCAGCAGGAAAGAGGGCTGTGATCGATTAGTGATGTCTGCCTCGGGTGCAACAATGAGATGTGGTAGTGCATGTGCTTAATATCTGCCAAAATGGATATAATTCAAAAACTAGAAGAGAAAATTTCCATTGTGTTGGTATTGAAGACAGATAAATGAAGCTACACTTGTAAATGGGCCACACAGTTAGAGAAGTCAAAATCAAGTCCTGTGGAAGTCCTATAATATGTCAGGGGTCAGAAATCATATACTAATGAGCCCAATCAGCTCTTCAAAATTAAATATATATAGACACAACGTTTTATACTTTATACAGATGTAGTTTATGCTAGGGAAAAAAAAATGGCTTACGCACAGTTACAAAGCCAGGTGCGAACTTCAGAAGACCTTCCTAACCACATGAGCTCAATAGTCTGTTTTCTGTTCCACTCATGATATAAGTGCTAATCCTAAACTCATTTATTTTTCTCTACAAAATAAAACTACTTGTTCAAAATTCTGTTTCTAATTTTCATGAAAAAAATCCAGACATTTGGGTGATAATGCAACACCCTAATCTTTGTGTTCAAATCCCAACGACTTATATTTTTTACTTAAAAAGTAAAATTGTAATCTTTGCAAATACAGATTTGATGACTGATTACTAAAGGAAGGTCAATCTTTAAGGCTCTGAGAGGATTTTTACCTAAAGTGTACTGATAAGAATTAATGGACACACAGCTTTAAATGAAGAGGGACAGCTGAGTATTGACAAAGTGGCTCTCTTTAAGAGTGATTTTTATGGTGACATTGCAACAATACTTTTGATAATCCTTCATTCTCTAAAGCAGTGATTACATTATGCAGCGGGACAAAGGGAACATAGATAATATTTTGAATGTAAGCAATGATCAGACATTCCGACCGTTAACCCTTTCAAAAGTCCAACTGTGAACTATGACACAGGATAAAGTAAAAATACCCACACAAACTTCTGCGCGGCATCCCAGATTTTAAAAATTATGCTGTGAGTTTCTAGTTTGTTTTCTCTTCTCTCTTTAGAAAATAAAACTCTCTCCCTTGGAAGAGAATAAAACTGGCTCAATTTTTGCTTTAAAAATAAAGGAGAAGAGAAAAGGAAAATATAAAACTCAGCAGAAATGTCACACCGAGGAATCATAATAAGCATTACCCATTATTTAAGTCATGCATAACCACTAAAATGTGTGACCCCTTTCCATAAATTGAAAGGCACTGCATTCAGCATATTATGGGCTTCAAATGCTGAACTAAGGGAAGCTCCTGAGATGCCCATGCTCTGTAGACCTAGAGATTAACACAAATCCAGGGTAGCTTGCTCTCCAAGCAAGCAATGCACTCTGCCTGGGGGCGTGCCAACATCTTTCTTTTCTCTTTTGTCAGAGGATATTTGTTGAGAACCCATATGCCAAGGACTGTGTTGGAGAGAAAGGAATAGAGAGAGGAAAGAGGGAGAGAGAGGAGGAAGGAGAGGAGAGAAGGAGAGAGGAAGAGAGAAGGAAGAGAGTGAATACAAACTTTCTCTCTAAGGATTTACAGCCTACTGAGGTCTCGCCCATAGTCCCCAGACACTTGTAAGCTCATCTGTTGCTACCAGAATGTGTGGTTCTAACAACAGAAAGCCTAGAACAGAGTGATTCTGAAAACCAATAATTGGCCAGAAATATTAAACATGCAACAAGAAGAAATGTTCCCATTTAAAACTTACTTTAACTTAGAGACAAAGAATTTCAGTTCTAGAAGGAACTGTAGAAGACCATTGAGTTGAATGTTCTGTTTACAAATGAGGAAACTGAGGCATATAGATAACTGATTACTTTCTTGTGGTCTTTGTTGTAAAAAACGGTGTCTTTCTGCTACAGAGAACTGCATGATTTCCCAAGAACTTCAATGTCATCAGTTCTATCAGATTTATTTAAGTTAGGGCAGCATCATATTTAAAAATTAATTGTATGGCTATTAATACAAAATTGTGATGCCTTTTTTTCCCATGGTGGGCTGTAAGGAAGAAGAAATGGAGTAACACCTCTTCTGTATTCTTAGGTCTATACTTATGCCACAATAATTTACAAAACTATATATTTCCATTTAAAGGATGATTTAAACAAACTAAAGGCTGTAGGACCACCTTGACAAGAAAAAAAAATGGGGCCTACTTTTATTTATACCTCTTTTATTTATTTTTTAAAAATATTTTTTATTGATTTTTGAAAGAGGAAGGGGGAGGGATTGAGAGATAGAAACATTGATGAGAGAAACATCATCGATTGGCTGCCTCCTGAATACTCCCTCCTGGGGATCGAGCCCACAACCCAGGCATGTGCCCTGAACGGGAATTGAACTGGCAACCTCCTGGTTCATGGGCCAACACTCAACCACTGAGCCACACCAGCCGGGCTATACCTCTTTTTATAACTGAGTTGGTCTCATTAGTGACAGTATCTAAAGGGACAATGTTCAACTTTTGATGCAGTAATTTGCAAACCAGGCTCTGTGAGCTCTAAAAATAAAGATAAAAGGATATACAGTATAAAAGTCCAAGCATATGCTCTCAAGTTATAAGCCACCTTCATTTTTTATTTCATCTGCTGGGCCATGGAGGAGAGAGGACCCATTTAACTGAATTTTATGTCAGCTCTCAAAAATGTCTACTTCCAATCTCTCTCCCTCCTTTTCCTGGCTTTCTGTCCTCTCTTTCTTTATCAAAGAAATGAAATGTGGTCAATCAGCAGTGAGCCTGAAAAGAGAACTAAGCAGCAACAGGGGGCTCCATTCACACCGGACACCCCCAACGCACAACTTTCCATAGAAAACAATGTGAATGGCCCCCTGATGCTGTGCGCCCGCCTGCTGAGGGCACTCTTGGCTGAAGCTGATGGTCCACGTGGAGTCAAGATCTTGCCTCTTAAGCCCCATTACCACAGACTGAGGCCAGAGTGGGGAGGAGGTGCCGCTGACTGCTTCCAGCTGCTGACCTTGAGTCATTTTGTCAAAGGAGAAATTGAAGGGTTTGATTGTGGCCACTGAGTTCGGGGTTGGCGGGTAGCGGTGCCTTTCTCAGAAAATCAGGGGCTGCACTTGGGCAAACAGGTGCACAGGCTAATTGTGGGCTCCCCGGTGGAGTCTGCGAGCCACCAGAGAAGGCGCCTGCGCCCTCGGAGCTCTTGGAAACGTTCCCTGATTTGATTGTGAAGCACCACCCACAAGAGGCTCTTAATTGCATTCCTAGAGGCTTGGCTTTCTGCAGAAATTACTTAAAACACAGCTTAAGTGTTAAATCTGAACTGTGTAATGTGCAATTGAGGGTTTTCATTTTATTTTATTTTATTTATTTTATAAAGAAAAGAACCTCGCTCCCGACTGCCTCCTTGTACGAAACACTGACAGGTTCAGTGGGAAATCTCGGGGCTGGCGCACATTGTAAGTTATCTCCTGCAGGGTTGGCAGGTGTGAGCTATGTCAAATAAATTTATTACAGTCTGTGCTAATAATGAAAATTATAGAAAAGCTGGATGGAAGGACTCTACAGCCAGCTAATTTGAAGCTACCTAACAGACAATAACAAGCTCCTAACAGTTTTTCCTTTTTTTTTTCCCTAGGAAACACACACATCACACACACACACACACACACACACACACTAATTATGCTTAATGTTCCCTGTCGCATTAGCTTTCATGGTAATTATATTTCAAAACTTTTGCAATTAGGGTGCAGTTAATATTGTGGAATATTGCAATTATTTTTCATTGTGACACCTCTATTGAAAACTGGTGGCATAATGATCACATTGTTCAACTAAATCAGAACTGTAGAAATATGGCAAATGAACCAATTACACATTATTATTTCTAATTACAGATAATGTCATTTTCTCCGCTTTTGTCCAAAAGAATTTCTCAAAACACAGGTATCCCGAATTCTCCTGTTTGTAAAGACTCCCTCGTTTTCTCATCCACACACTGATACATGCTTCTATTAGTACCTTGAGTGCTAAATTTAAAAAGGTCTCGGAGGGATTTCCTGAATTTCCTTCCTCCGCCCCCAACTCCCTCCTGTGGAGTTTTGAAGCCAGATGCTCACTCTCATTGCAAAATCCCAGCCTAAAATCCCAGCGTAGGCCCAGCTGCAGACAGCAGGCCACCACGCCACGCTGGTGTGAGTTTAGCTCCTTGTAATCATCATTCATGATGGCTCATTTTCACTCATTCAACAGGTCGAACCTCTCATCCCAAGGAGGATTCATTGGCAGTAACGTGCTATGCAACCTCCCTCGCCCCACCCCATCCATCACAAAACCACAAGGTTGGAAAGTTGAATGTGTTACCTATGTGTTTCTAACTGAAACAACAGAGACTGACAGAGGGTTTCTAGCAAACAGTTGTATTTGAGTTTGGAAATTTGTTTTTTTTTCCCTTTACCTTCAATATTCTTTTTAAAAAAAATGCATGCCCCCTACTGGGGATCGAGCCAGCAACCTGGGCATGTGCCCTTGACCGGAAATCGAACTGTGACCTCCTGGTTCATAGGTCAACACTCAACCACTGAGCCACGCTAGCTGGGCCTTCAATATTCTTACAGATGGTCACCCTAATATAATGCCCGTGACCAGGAGATGGCTATGGACTCAACATCCTTGATTGTATATGGTGGGAAATGCTGTCTGATTTCCTCTTACAACCATGCCTTGAGACATGTAGGCCATGCTTTGATATTCAGTCTTTACTGATAAAGAAACAAAAACTTAAAAGTTGCTTAAGACCTTGCATCTACTCTATGACCATCAAATGGAGAAACGCTCTCCTGACTCTTACCCACCATGGCTACAGTCAGGGTGACCAGCTGTCCAGGCTGGCCTGGGGCCGAGGGGTTTCTGGGAGGCCAATGTGAACACCTGGACAGTCCCTGGCAAACTGGGGTGGTTGTTCATGCTACTTACAAATAAAATGAACTTGTCTTCGAACCAGCAAACACACAGGTAAGATGCTCTCTACATCGGGCTCCCTTTACGTTCTGAGTTTTCAGAGGAGGAGACAAAGATACAAATGGGAAAGGGGGAAAAGAAATAAAAATGGCCCAAACCTGGGCTTAATCACCTTCTATATCTATTCTCCCAATTAACCTGAGATCTCTGTGTTCCCCACTTGGGCTCCAGCGCCTCGCTCTGTATCCAGCTGCGGTAGGTGCTCAATAGATATTTCTGAAAGACCATTATGAATATTAATAGCCTGTGTTTACAGAGTCCTTATTAAATTACTTTGCTAAGGAACTTCAATGCATTTTCTCAATTCATACACAAACCAACACACTAACAAGTACTGTGTTACTTGTCTCCCTTCTCTACCAGCAAGGAGACTGAGACAGAGACAGAGACAGTGAAGTGACGTGGTCCTGGTAGGTGTTGCCCAGGTAGGTGCAGCGGAGGCAGATGGGGACAGAGGGCTGACGAGTCTACAGCCCATGCTCTATGGTGATGCTTCGGGAAGAAAGACCACCATGGTTTATCCCACCCCTCAGTGGTGTAGACGCTCCGGGCAATCCTACGACAAAGCATCTAATTTAGGGGAAACAAAATGTGCCATTTTCCTGCCTGGGGGACATAGACGGACATGTTTTTCTCTGCTTATCCATTCTCATGGGACAGAAGAGAAACTTCCCAGGTAGATAGCAATGGTCTGGATTCAATTCACCTCTCGGGTGAGATACTATGACAGCCTCCTTCTTGCCGCCCTCGATCCTTCTCCATTCAGCCAGAGGCATCTTTAAAGATTTCCTTAGAGCGTGCCACACCCGGTTTGAAATTTACTAATAACTCCCCATTGCAATTAAAACAGAACCTCAACCTCTTTCCACTGCCCGGCTCAGCACTTCTCACACTTAAATGAGCAGGTGCCCCAAACACCTAAGGATCCAGTCTAGCGCAATGCCTGCTCTGGGGTGGGGCCTGGGTTCTGCATTCGTCTTAAGCTCCCAGATGCTGCTGGTCTGAGCTCCACCTACTTTTCCATCTCACCTAGGGCGTCCCATCCTTGAGCTGGTTACATTCTAGCCACATGCATTTTCTTCTAGTTCCTCAACATAACCAAGGGCTTTCCCCCCTTTTCCTTGATATTCCGTTTGCCACTGTCCCAGCCCCAGCCCCCCAAAACCTTGTTAGATGATGACCTCAATTTTACTTTTCATGTTTCAGTTAAAAAAAAATCACTTCTTCAAAAGCCTTTTCCCCCCATTCTATCTAAGTAGGCGTCTTTATGTGTTTTTTCTGTCTCCGCACCTGGGAGTTTCTCTCATTGCACTCACATGGGTAATCATTATATTTTTATTAAATCTAAGAGTTTACATTCCCCTTAGAATAGAAGCCTCTTGAGGTTAGGGGGCACATCTCCCTTGGGTACCGTGAGGCCCACAGTATTTAGAGAAGTCCTGGCTTGGGGTGGGTGCGTGATCATTATTAGATGAATGGACTCACTATGCAGTCAAACGGTGCGTTTACTTTACATCACAACATTCGTGGGAATCACTGCAGTTTGAACTACATTTCCCCGAGGCTGCCAAAGCTCTTTTTCCCAGGAGTACAGAATCATATGTAAAAATGCCAGATTTGTTTTCCTGTTCGCAACAAATACAGCGAACCTAAGTGCCTGGCTCCTTTCATATAAACTGGGGGAGTACAAAAGCAAACTGTCACACACGATCACTTCCCAGGCGGAGCTGAGGCGTCGCAATATGAAAGCAGGTTCCCCTTCATGAGATACAGAGAGCTCCGAGCACGTCAGTGACATCGGGTCTCATTCGCGATGAGTCGGCTGCCATAACACTTTATTTAGACAACTTATTCCATTTCTCCAAGGAGTTTTACAACCATCTTATCAGTTTTCCTCTTGAGGAGGTAACTCCGGAGGAGGGATTAATCCTCTTACGCTGGGGCAGCCTCAGGAAGTGGGTTATATTATCTGTGTCACAGAGGCAGAAGCAGGGGGGCCAAGGAGGCCGGAATGGCCTTGAATGGGATGTTTTGAGAAGAGCAAGGTAATTCCAATGACAGGGCAACCGAGTGCACCAAACAGACGCAGAGTTCTGCCCTCCCGTGTGCGGGTTCCAGCCCCGGTCCACGCCTTGAGTAGAGCACTTTCTCCACGTGGTTGTGAGCACGTGGATTTACTGAGGGCGACTGTCTGGCTCATCTCTCATACTCATGCAGTTTCCTGGGACACAGGGTTCACACCTATGCATCCCGGCCCACGCCCCACTGCCCCACGCTTGCACCACCGCCCAGAACCTGCTCCTAAAAATCCCCCGATTGCTGGCAGAGCAACTCCTCGGCCTCACTCCAGATGACCCGCAGAAACGTAAGGGGAAAAGGAAACAGCCTGGCTCCCACGCTGTTGGTGCTTACTATGCTGTGATGACATTTCAAGGATGGTATGTTATGCACAGTTCTAGAAAGATCCACTGCCTATGATCTTATATTTATACTTCTGCAATTTGATTCTAAGAAAGCAGATACCCAAAGCAATTTCTGTTACATAAGGATGATCTTTGCAGTGATAGTTTTTAACAGCAAACACTTGAAAGAACAAAACTGCCTGAAAGAAGGGAGTAGGTTGAAATGAGTTGTGGCACGTCGGCATGGAGGACTTTTTCATAACATCCAATGGTACTGATAACTAGTATTCACCAGCGCTATGAGTGTGACCGTCATGGTGCTGGCATATCATATGTGGTACTAATGTATCTCCTCTCCCAAGGATGCTTTGAGATGGGTACTATTACTGCCCCACTTTATAGATTACTGGTAAGAAACTGAGGCCTGGAGAGATTAAGTAACTACCCAAGGTCACACTGCTAGGAAGTGTTGGAATGCAGATTCCAACTCAGCCAGTCTGACTTCAGAGCCCAAATCCAAACCATAGCTTTCCTGTGGGCTGGTTCACCGTACCGTATTTGCCTTATAAAAGAGGGTATGTAGAGAGTAGAATCTCAGGTTGGCATTTAAGGATTGTATAAATATGCAATTACATATAATTATGTGTATCAGAAATGATATAATTACATATAATAAAAACAATGTATTATCTTTCCATTATTACATCAACAAATATTTATTGAGGGTTTACTATGTGCTCAGTAAGAGTTCTAGGTGAGCAACTCAGTCATAAACAATTAAGATAAAATCTCTTCTGTCATGGATATTATATTTTAGTGTTTCTTATACTTGGGGAGAGAGAGAGAGAGAGAGAGAGAGAGAGAGAGAGAGAGAGAGAAAAGCCATATGCCAAAAGGTTAACTCTGTCTTCTTAAATCTTGTCTATATATTCCAATGGTTCCCTTATGTTCATAGAACATAGAAAATATCTTTAACTCAGCTCATTAATGAAAAAATATTTTAAGAGATGAAAAGGCACATACATTTCAAAAGAGTCATTGCAGGCTGTGTTGACCCTCCCGTCCCCCTGGGGACTCCCCGTGAGCATGTCCTGAGCTGCCAGTTTCCAACGGAACAGACCGCTGGGCAGTCCCTGCTGTGCCCCCCTCCTGGCAGCGCTGGTTGAGATGCTACCAATGCTACGCCCCCTAACCCTCCCCAGCGCCCCAGGCATCCTGCTTCCTAGCATCCCATCAAGACAGGACACGCCGGGGCCATCTCACTCTGCCGCAGCCACGACAAGGTGGTTATTAACCAACCCCGTGATTAGTGAGAAAATGAACAGTTAGAACTCAGGGCCGGTCCTCCAACCCTGTCACTTCAGACACGGATCTGTGTCAGCCTCACCTACCTGAGCTCATTTTCAATTAATTCGCATAGCCGTGTGCCTTCCACCTCCCAACATGGGAGATGGTTTTTAAAAACCGTGCGTTTACAAATCATTCCCCCGGTTTCCAAATTCGACTCCGGTTCGTCAGAGCTGCCCAATGAGAAAACAAACACAAACGCAGAGAGAGGTTGGCCTGGCAGACCGGTGCCACGCCTTCTCTTCCTGCGGGGACAGCTCGGTTCCATGGCCTCCACTTGCATGAAACGCGGGTCATAATTCCTCGCTGCATAAGTGCCGGGGCTTGCGCGTCTGCAAAGCGCTTTGATGATTTTGTAAAAACTGGGAGAGAAGTGTTGCACTCTCGGCGCCTCACTTCTGAGGCCTCCCTGTGAAGTTGTCAGAGGAAGACGGCTCCTTTCTGCCCCTTCCTTTCTCAGCGGGTTGAGGGCACAGCGGAGGAGAGAGAGACGCTGTAAGACAGGGCGTGAGGCCGACCCGTTGCAGGTGTGAAAAGAACTTTCCTTGGCACCAACCTGCGTGTGCCCTGAGCGGCAGTGCCAACAAAATTCAGGCAGGTGCCCGGCCGGCGTGCTCAATGGTTAGCACTGGCCTATGAACCAGGAGGCCACGGTTCCATTTCCGGTCAGGGCACATGCCCAGGTTTCGGGCTCGATCCGCAGTGTGGGGCGTGCAGGAGGCAACTGATTAATGGTTCTCTCTCATCATTGATGTTTCTATCTCTCTCTCCTTCTCCCTTCCTCTCTGAAATTAATAAAAATATGTTTAAAAAATTCAGGCAGGTGAGCCAACGGAGCGGAAAAGCCCACATTGAGAACGCCTTGGCGTGAGTGGGTTTAAACAGGACCCTTCAAATCGATCGACGTACTCCCTTTTATTTAATTCTCTTTGTTCAAATGTCACCTTTTTGTCAGAAGTGAGAGCCGGGCTTCGTCTCCATCCCGACAGGTGACAGGTGCTTGCCCGCCTGCTTGCTGACATTCTCAGGAGAGACAATCCGCTCGCTGGGAGGCAGGGCTCCGTCTGGAGCGACCTGGGAGCTATTTCATCTCCCTGGACAGAGACTCTGGGCCCCAGGGGTTTGCGCCTCCAGAAGGGCCGCCCTCTCAGTGTGTCCCGCTGGTTTCCGTGGGGACTGCAGTCGGGCTGCCTTGAGTTCTCCCCCAACCTCCACCACTCTCTCTTTGGAATCTTTGCAAGGTAACGAACAGCTCTGTGCCTCAGTTTCTCCATCTGCAAAATGCACACCCTGATACTTCCAAGGTGGGTGCTGAGTTCACAGAAAGCACTGGCCGAGAGCCCGGCTCATGATGCGGGTTATAAACACTAGCTGCTGTCATTATCTTTATGGCTTCCCCGCTTTCCTCCTACCCGAGACACTTCCCCCTTGTCAGCCTTTACCATCTGATGCTGTGGCAATCAGGTTTCCTGCCCCCACCCCACCCCACCCCACTCTTTCTTTAGCTTTGCTGATGCTATATTAACATGACTTTTCCCAACTCTTGTCTTTCTTCCTTCCTTCCGTCCCCCCCACCTCCCTCCCTCCCACTCTCCCACTCTCCCTCCTCCTCCTCCTCTTTCTCCTCCCCCTCCTCCTCTTCCTCTATCTCTTCCTCTTCTTCACATGCAGGCATTGTTGGAGGCTCTGTGCTCATCCTCTGTCCTAGCAGGATACCCCCTTTCTCAGCATTGACATCCTCTCCACCAGCTTTGTACCTCACCTCTACAGATAACTGCAAATTCCCTCTTTCTCACTTTCCCAGGGTCTCTGTGTTTCACTGTCCCCCCCCCTTCATTCCTTTCTCCTCTTCCTTCCCACTTTTCCCTTTCCTCCCGTGTCTCCTTCCTAAACTGCAGACTAAAATTTTCAGCTGTCGGCGGGGCACTGCCATTGGCCAACCCACACCTTAGAGTGAACTTTACTTTCTACCTCCCAACCAGGATCTCCTTTCCTTCCAACCGCAATCTCTGCTTCCCTAGAAAGGGCTCACGATGTCCTAGCCATGTGCAAGGATTCAGAGCTACCTTCGACTTCTTCTCGGTTATTCCTCCACATCCACCCAAGATGCAGGTTCCATAGCTTCTTTCCTGACCAAATCTCTAGCATCTCCCATTCCCCAATGACACAGCCTGAGGTAAGGTTCTCCTTACTTCTGGGAGCCTGGTCTGTGTCTTACCACAACCAGCTAACTCTTTGCACATCTCCAGGCCCCCCGCCTCCCCAGCCTGTCTTGCACCCGCTTTCAGATGAACTCTTCCCCCAAAGCATCCGGGAGCTTTTAAACATCCTGCTGCCCAGACTGCTCCCTGGTCCTATCTCATCAGAATCTCTGAGTTGGCACCCAGGTATCCACACTGTTTCAAACTCTCAAAATGATTCCAATCAATCAGGACCCAGGCAGCCAGCTACAGCTTAGAGGTAGCTGAGCAAGACCAAGCTGCTGGATCACTGGTCCTCGAACGTGAGCCTATGTCAGGATCACCCGAGAGCTTGGTAAACCACAGATGGGGTTTCTGACTCTGTGGGCCTGGGGAAGCGGGGAGGGGTGCTGAGGACTTGCATTTCTAGCAAGTTCCCAGGAGCGGATGATGCTTCTGGTCTGGGGAAACCAAACTTGGAGAAGCACAGCAGCAAATCGTTCTCTCTAGTGGAGGCATCTGGGGGTGAGTTCTTTGCGAGGAAAACCACCCTTCACTAAAGGCCGGGTGACGAAGGAGCCGGAGGTGATGCTGCAGCAAAAGGCTCTTGGAAGATGCCCCAGGTTAGCAGGAGGCGGGAGGACATCGTGCCTTTTGTGTGCAAGTCTGTCTCTGCAATCTCGTGCCCGGTGTAAAAGGGCCCAAGTTAACATGTTGACCTTACTTCCAACCTTCCAACATTTAGGGTGCTGCCAGGCGACTGGCAGATGAAAAGATCAAACAAACAAAGAAAAAAAAAATCCACTATGGATTGCTCCTGTGTGATTTTCCAATTCCAACTCCTAAGGAATTTCTCAGGCTCATGAGTTTACTCTCCATCTCTGTATCTATCTTTCTATCTATCTATCCATTATCTTCTAAAATAAGGCCCGGGGACCAGCCTAGGCAACTCTCTCTCTCTCTCTCTCTCTCTCTCTCTATCTATCCATCATCTTCTAAAATAAGGCCCGGGGACCAGCCTAGGCAGTGCTCATAAATGCAGCCAAGAACTGGATGCCAACAAGGCTATCCTGAAATATCTCATTACCGGAAAGAATGTGGTTGCTGCTTTTTCTTTTCATTTAGGTTTTAAAGGTAACTCTGACCTGGCAGGCAGATAGATCTGTGTTCACCATCTCCTGACAGGGATCAGGGTAAACAGCGCTCCTACCCGAATCCCTATAGTAAGAAAGGAAAATGAGGACTATAATCTGGAATGGGGTTTATACATTTTTTAAGACCTGATTCCTCCCCCCACCCCCACCCCCCCGCTTACTTTTTTATGCATCTGTATTACAACCAGCTCTTTAGCTAATATTGTTCTTGTGCCGAAAAGCAAAGTTTACCAGAGCCGTCTGGACTGCGAGCCCTTTTATAATTACAAGAGAAGGAAGAGTCTCTGAATTCTGAACAGGAAAAAAAAATACTACAAGCTGAACCAGCTCAGCTAATGGCACAAATGAGACTTAAGAGCCAAATGAAAGAGCAGAAATAGCGTGGGTCCTCATTGCTTGCTAAATTGGGGGAAAAATCCTACAAACCTCAACGAAACCAGCTCATCAGTCAGTCCTCACTGCTGTTCTAAAAGTGTGGATTAATCAGGGAGCCAGGGAGGAAGGAGCGGGCCGGCCTCCCAGGCTCTGAAGCGTGCTCGAATGATGAGCCCGACACTGAGCCTTTCTGCTATCGCAGCCCAACGAGGGAAGCGCATTTCCGGTGGTTCTAAAGACCCACAGCAGTTATGGTAGAGGCTAGCACATCCGCCCTCTTGCTAGGCAGGGGACACGCACAGGCAGGCTGTTTTCTGGACGTTTAGCGAGGAGGAGAAAGCAGGCGTGGTCTGCAGGCAACCCCCCTCCCATGGCCTTGGGAGTTGATGTGTCAGTGTCCCTCCCGGCACTCTGAGGCGAAGCCGAGAGCCGTCTGTAAGCATATCCAGAACAGAACGGCCTTGAGAGGTTGATCATGGGGACGGCTGTGCCTCCCAGCTCTGCCTGTCTTGGGAGAGTTATCATCATCACCCGTGTGGTGTCTGTGACCCCGGCTGGCTGCCTCTTGCACCGGCTCCCCCCCCCCCCCCCCC
>NW_005362269.1:13773642-13835977 GCF_000412655.1 Myotis brandtii | reverse complement strand
CCCCCCCCCCCCCCCCACTGCTCCAGAGCTCCCGTTCTATGTCCCCATGCCTTTGGAGCAGGGCACGTTTTCGCCAGAGCATTGGATTTCAGATTGCAAATGTCCTCTTTCTTTTCCTGGAGGCCAGATTCAGGGGTGATTCTTTTTTGTAAAGTCTCCATCATCTGGCACAGGCTCAAAACCACTTCCCGAATGAATGCGTGCCTGAACACATAGCACATGTTTTGTTTAGGAGTCACGTGCCTCACCCATGAGATCCCTTAATTCCCTGACTTCCCTCATAATCCATGGTTCTCAGCAAGGCCCTCCACAACCAGATTCCATGCTCACGCCCCGTCATTTCCCCTCCTCGCCCGGATCTGGACGCATCTGCGTGCTCGTCATTGTATCAGCAATGCCCGCTTTCCCCCAAAGCACCCTGTTCTTGCCTACCTCCGTGCCTCTGCACCTGCTGCGGGCATTTCCTGATCCGCACCTGCCCAGCCAGCTGACTGCTAGTCAGAATTAAGATCTCAGTCAGACGCCATCTTTCCCATCCCAGGTCGGGCCCAGGTGGGGAGCGCCTCGCTGTGCCATTCTAGGACCATGTCCACGTCCATCAGAGCACCCGACCTTCGGTACCACAATCACCTGCTTCCCTTTGCTCTCCTTCCTGTCTCTCCTCACTCTGTGTTGCCACTAAATAGATAGGGTCTCCCGAGGGCCATGTGCCCGGTCAGTCACCTCTGACCCCCTGTCCATTCTACATGTCGGTAGATGCTCAGTAAATATTTGTGGAAGTGAAAGGAACTAGTGGTACCGTTGGACGGCAGCAAAAACCACCGGAGTCTTCAGCTTCTCCAGCCTCTAATAACATTATGACAAAACCTATTAAACAGTGACAGTCAAGCTTTAGGCCAGTGGTTCTCAAAAGGTGGGCCCAGACCAGCAGCATCAGACATCACCTGGGAACCTGGGAGAAATGCCAATGTTTAGGTCCATCCAAGACCTGCTGAGTCAAAAATTCCGAGGTGGGGCCCCCAAATCTGTAGCTTACAAGCTCTAATGGTGATTCAAGTGCCCGCTACTGAGGTCCTCTGCTTTGAGTAATTAGAAGCAATATTTTGGGAGGATCCAGGTTCAAGCAGCAGTGGCTCAAACCCTAACTGCTATGCATGAATGTGTGAGTGTGTGTGGATGTGGTCAAGGAAGCTAAGTGCTGTGAGGCTCATTTTCTTCACCAGTAAAAGGCAGAGGGGCAAAAGCAAGGGACAAACTTAAGAAGCCTGGTGCAGTGCCTGGGGCACAGTAAATGTTCAGCAGATGTTGATTTCCAAACTTACTGTTTCCCCAGATGTGTGCCAATGAAGGTTAGTTCCAAAAATATTCGGGAGAAAGCAGAGGAAGATGAAAAAATCAACGCTGCCTGGTCAATACCTTTGAGAACAAAGGCATCTATTCTTCTCTCGGAGATTCTCCATTCATGTGAGCCTATTAAAGGCTCTGAGAAGTCCTACAACGTTTCTTTCCACACTTTGATCCAGTCTTTTCTAAGTCCTTCCTTCCTTCCTTCCTTCCTTCCTTCCTTCCTTCCTTCCTTCCTTCCTTCCTTCCTCCTTCTCTCCCTCCCTCCCATTGGGGGAGTTTTCTTTCTTTCTCTTTCTTTCTTTCTTTCTTTCTTTCTTTCTTTCTTTCTTTCTTCCTTCCTTCCTTCCTTCCTTCCTTCCTCCCTCCTTCTCTCCCTCCCTCCCTTCCTTTCACTGGGGGAGAGGGGTTCAGGATAGGGGTGTGGTAAAAAGGAGGCAAAAACAAAAGGAACATTTCTCACCTTGGATTTCAGTTTTAGATTGTTTGCTTTTTAATTGGAGGTTGGGAAGAACGGCCTCCAGAATTTTCTTATAGTAACATACTGAATATTTAGAAAATATGAATAATTATCTGGCAATCACCCAATAGATATTTATTTAGCACTTTCTAAGTGTAAAATGCTCTCTTGAGTGTTGAGGGTATGGAAAGAAAAGAGGAGAACCAGAATTGGCTTGGGAAGGCCTGCCTGCCTGAGGGGATGATATTTGAGCCAAGTGAATGAACAGATCAGCCCTGGGGAGATATGGGGAAAGATCTGGGCAGATGCAATAGAAAGAGCAAGGTTATCAAATGAGAGAGCGCGGTGGTTTTGAAGAATGCAAAAAAGTCTAGAGTTGCTGCAGAGTGAGGAGAGGAAAGGGGAATGAAAAGAGAAGTTAGGAGAGTTAGGGTCCAGCCAAACCATATCATGGTAGCCACATACATGCTATGGGTTTTAGTCTAAGTGCAGTGGAAATTTATTTTATTGAACATGCTGCTCTGGTCTGGTTTTTAGGCATGAGAATCTTGCCCTATTTTCTGTATTTTCATTGGTGAACACAGAAACTTGAAAGATCAAGAAAACCAAGTATTTTTCCTTCATCCACTCATCTATCCATCCACTCATCCATCCATCCATCCATCCATCCATCCATCCATCCATCCATCCATTATCCATCCATCCATCCAATAGTCATCTCTGTCTTCTGACATGTGAGGCACTGCGAGTAACAAGTAACAAAGATAGAAAGATAAATCAGACCAAGCTTTCACTTTCCAGGAGTTTATCATATCATACAGTACTTACAATGTGCAAGAAGCCTGGTAGAAGTATAAATGATATGCTTGTTTCCTTGAGCTACCTTGTCATATTTTTCAGGGTGTCAATGTGCATGCTGGGACTAAATCTTTTTACCACATTCAAAAGTACGTTAGGCATACCGGTGGGCATCCTGAGCTTGTGTGGAGCACAGAAAGTAGGGTAATAAGAATTCAAAGCTGACAAATCCAACTCAGTTCCTCTGTCACATAAGACCTCATGCTGCTCAGGGGATGGTCCTGTACTTGAATGATGGTCCTACTGCACAGTTTTAAAAGCCCTTGAAGTTATTTCATTCTTTATTTCATTAACCAACATTCCTCCCCCCAACACTCTCTGGAAGTGTCTCTTATAAAGAACGTTTTCTGTTTCCTGTGGCAAAGGAAAGGAAAGGAAGAAGACTAGCAACGAAGCATATGCTAAGGTAATTTCAGAGTTGTGAGAAGCCAAAAGGAAAAGATAAACAGCCCCCAGAAACCCACAAAGTTAAAGAGCTTGTTCCTTTTAAAGAAGTCTAATTGGACACGGCAGGGGTCTTGATCAGTGTGTCTAGTTGTTTTATGAGCGGAATTTTCTACTACAGTGTAGGAAATTCGAGTGTGTGTTCAACTTCTCTGCAGTTGCTTCTTCCACAACTATCGTCTAACCTTGAACTGATATGACTGATTTTGGAGAGAGTAAGGCCATGGAAATATGTGTGCCAACCCTGAACCTGAGGTATATAAACAGTTTTTACAGTCCATCAACTCTTTGGCCTGAGTAGCAACTGAGTTACCCTCCCATTTTGAATTTCTCTTGTGTTTATCACAGACAGTGAGTTCTGAGTAGCCTACCCTCAATTGCTTACAGGAGGTGATGATGCAGAGTAAAAAGGTGGCAAGAGAAGAAGTAACCAGGGAAGAGGTAGTGCTCCACCTCTGATTAGCCTGGAGCGAAATCTCAGTGATTGCTAGGTTCCCTGAGGGAACTGGGATGAACACTCTGAGTTCTATGGGGGAGAGTGCTTGATGCCACAGCCACGCGGTGTTTCATTACTAATAATAAACAAGTAATGATAACTTGCATGCCTGCTTCTGGCTGTGCAAAGGAGAGGCATTTTCCGCCACACACATTATCTCGAAGCATAATTATCCCTGAGTTATAAATGGTGAAACTAAAACACAGGGAAGTTAATTAAAGAACTTGCCCAAGGTAACAATAGTCCAAATGGAAAAGGGAATAAGGCTGACTTTGGAGCTCTTAAGAGAGGTTGTTTCCGAATGGTGGTGGAGAAAAAATAAGGGCATGGTTTCCTTTTCTCCTTCTGAGGAAATATTTCTCAAGCTCCTTTGCTAAGCTTGAGCTCAGAAACATTACAGGTTCTGAAAACGGAAACACCCCCTTCCCCAGTGGATTCTGGATGGTACAGGCCATCCCACGTAAGCACTCTGCCCATGGCCTCTGTCTTGGTTCAGCCCCTGACAACAGGCTATGCTGCACCCCTGGTTCCTCACCCGGGGAGGGAAATCCATGCCTGTGTAGAGGCCCCTTTGAAGCTTGGTTGCATTGCACTGGGAATGTTTCTTAGGAGATCAACCGAACTTGATCCAGGTTATTCAAAACATGGGACTCTGGGCATGGATGTGAGCGGGGCATCTATCTTCCATACATTTATAAAAAATGTGTTTGGTTTATATGAAGGTATGTGCTAGTTCTCCTCCATTCTGGGGAATGGGTTTTCACATATAACGTTTCTGAAATTAGGACTTTATGATTAACATGCATGTTAAATAAAGCATTTCTTTTTCCTCCCTTGAAATGAAGTCCATAGTGTGCTTCCCATCAATACCATTTTACAGTCAATATATCAAATGTATCTATTTCCATCGCAGGCCCCTTTCACTAGGGATGTGAGGCATCCCATGGCAAAATACAGTGAAATATAAATAGAATTGACTCAGCATAGCACGTTTCCCTTTGTAAAAGTTTGAGACTTTTCCAATGCAGGCTGGAGTCAAATCAAACCCTAGAAGCCTGTGGGTTATTTTGAAAAAGGAATCTCATACTGATCTTGTGCTGTTATGAGGACAAGTTCGGGCCAGCAGAGTCTCAGAGCAGCAGACCTCCTCGGCGCCAGAATGCCGGGAGGAAACCAAAGGAGGTGATCTGGTGTGGCATGGCCTTTCAGACCCAGGCGATGCCCAGCACCCGAGACACGATAATCACACGGTGGCTTTTTAATCGGGATGTGCCAACAGCACGTGGCTTCTTATACTAAGATCAGAACCAGAAGCGAGGCAATCTTCCATGTCATATGCTCCCATGTCGACAAAATACTTGAGTTTGAATTCTTGTAACTGACCTTGGCAGAGCAGCATAAACGGCAATCTTCCATGTCATATGCTCCCATGTCGACAAAACACTTGAGTTTGAATTCTCCTTGTAACTGACCTTGGCAGAGCAGCATAAAACTCAGCTATGCTGTAAGGATATTTGGTCCAGGCTCCCTAACACTCATTCAACCTTTTCATGACCCATGCGAGCTTTCCTTCCTCTTAACTAGATGTGCTTGTTGATGAGTTCACCCGGGAAGGCATGGAAATGCAGACTACTTGTGCAAAGGAACCGGCGAATTTGCCCATTTGCAGTTATAATCTTACACGGTAGAAATATTTAAGTTACCACTGAGAGTAGGGGTTAGATGACAGTTGAAATGTCATTGAAAAAGCTATTGGTAGTTTAGAGGAAATCAGTCAAGAAGGTAAAGGCATATTTTGGGGTAGTGCAATCTTAAGGGGTAAGAATTCTATTAATTAAAATAAAGCAATAGCTTGAAATACACATACATATGTTTTTATGTAACATAAAATGGCAAAAACCAAACTATGTGTTAATACGTGTGAACTGGTGGACAGAGTCCTACAAAACACTGAGCATATGGGAAAAAAATAATAAAAAGGGACCTTGGTGGTGGAAACATTGAGACCATAAGAACTGATAAGACACTTGGGTTGTCTACCCTCCAACTTCTGATCTGGTAAGTGGAGATGGTAATACTTCCTCAGCACATGGCAGTGATGGGGGTTGTAAATAAACAAGGCACACTATGGTGTTTTCTAAAGGCAAAGATGGCATTCCAACAGGGAGACTATGATTAATGACAATGGTGGTTACCACCATGCTCATAGTCATCAAGGATGCCCACAGGTTAGATGACTAGGACGGCAAGTTCAATGGCCTCCAGAGGCCAGGAAAATCACAGAAAGGAGCAAAAGTACAGAAGGTCTGCCCCATATAAAACAGGCAGCCTCTACTTACCATGATGTGATATAGGCCGTAATGTTAGATTTGTTTTTTCAAGAAAGACAGAATTTGAATGTTTATACAAAAATCTCTTGATTTTTGCCCTGGTTGCTGTGTCTCAGTGGTTAGAGCATCTGCCTGAACACTGAAGGGTTGCAGGTTCGATTCCCGGTCAATGGCACATATCTGGGTCCAGGAGCCTATGGGAGGTAACCAATCCATGGATCTCTATCACATTGATGTGTCACTCTCTCTCCCCCTCCCTCTTTTCCACTCTCTCTAAAAAACAATGGAAAAAATATCCTCGGGTGAGGATTAACAACAACAAAAATTATCTCCTGCTTTTTAAAAAAATGTTGTCACCTAAATAAAAACATTCTAAAAATAAAAGCAGGGACAAATTAAACAGGTTGGCAAGCTCATCTGTCCAACCCAAGGGCCAGATTTTGCAACCTCTGAGCTAATTAATGTATATAAGCTTGTTCTTTGAAAGAGAAAATATCATAAAAACATAAGTGATAATGATTATTATTTAATATCATCATCATCATCATCATCATCATGCCCACCAATCCAGGAAGGAGCAAGTCTTAGTTTCCAATCTTTGTTATCATCATCATCATCATCATCATCATCATCATCAAGCCCACCAATCCAGGAAGGAGCAAACAGTCTTAGTTTCCAATCTTTTGATGGAAAATGTTTCTGTGCTTAAGAGAGGTGGTGCCAGACCCAAGGCTTCCTTGGAAGCAGTATAGTGTCTTGTGCTTAATTCTTGTTCTTTTCATGGAATTTTGACATTCGAAAGTTGGAAGAGACCTTTCTAAACAGCTGGCACAAAATCTCTCAACACAATACAAGGAAAGAATGGAGGGTGCAAGAAGAGAACTGACTGCCCAGGTAACACGGTGGGTTCCCCGTAGGATTAGGTTCAGATTCGGATTCTCTGGCCCCCACTTCTCTAGGGCTCTCTTTCCTTTCTTGGCTTCACAGATTCTTTTTTTATCTTGTGAACCCTTCCTTTCAGCAATTGGAGATCAATAAAGAGAGGCAGAAAAGGCCAAGTCTGTCCCGTGTAATATGACTTTTTCCCTCCCTGTGAATTATTTTCACAACCTCAGTCTCTTATATTCTAACCAGTTTTCTGTCTTCACGAGAAGGTGCAGAGGTCAGCAAAAGAAATCATCAAACCAGCATCCTGATATTTAAATACGTGGTGTCCCATCCAATCTCTGCTTATTTTTTTGGCAGCAAATTGCTTGACCTGAATGAGAAGAACGTGAGAAGAATGCAGTAGAAACGGGGGCGGGGTCATGAGCTGGTAAAGATCACTGCTCCTTTATGGCAGCCACGGAGCCGCTGATAGAAATGTATCAGAGACAACGGCTCCCGCAGAAAGAATAACATGTAAAGCAGCGTCTTATGCAGGAGAGTGAAAGAGGGGTGGGGAATGGTGGGGTGCCCCAGGGAGATGGAAAAGGTCATTGAGATGAAAATAACCTTGGGAACTTGGGAAGAGGGCTCCATTACCACAGCCCGGCAGAAAACACAGGAGCCAATCAGATGGAACAGATTGAAATGCGATGCCAGCCAAGTGTGAATGCCAAGGCATGCACTGAAACTATGTGGGGAGCTGGCACGGGGGAATAGGAGTCCTGTCCCCACCCCGCAGCCTACAGCTGGACATCAACGCAATTCAAAAGCAGGGATTTGTAAGGTCACAACGTACAAAGTGCATCTTTGTAAATCCTATGGGAGGGCTGGGGGTGGGAAAGTGTGAGGAAGATGGAGCAGGGTTCGTTCTGCACGGGGCCACTGACTGTCCCACTGAGGTGTTTAAATATGCCCCGCCATCAGCTTCATTTATTATTCTTTTTTTAAAGCAAAGGGATGCAAAAATCTGACTTAGCGTGGAAGAAGGAAAAAAGAAAGAACGATTGATCATTGCCTTTATTGCTGGATTTCCATGGTTGAGTGTTCTCTGATAGAATTGGTTCAACTCCAAGATGCTGTCTTAGAAACAATTATTGTTTTCCACTAAAATACAACTCTTGCAGAAAGCATTAATTTAAGCGATAACTGCCTAAATGCCTCAGTATCAAGAATGTGTGTGCCCCCTCATCTTTAGATTTATAAGCACGAGAAAGGAATAAGGATAATAAAACAACAGAAATCATAAAGATTTGACAGAAAATGACAAAAGAGAGGGCTGGGATTGGCCCGAGGGGTATTGGGGGAAAGACTGGTACAGTCATACCCTCTTTTCAGTGGAGGGTACATTCCCAGACCCCTAGTGGGTGCCTGGAACCTCTGCTAGTACCAAACCCTAGATATTCTACATTTTTTCTTATACATACCTGTGATAAAGTTTAATTTATAAATTAGGCACAGTAAGATATTAACAATAATAACTAATTATAAATAGAACAATTATAACAATACACCATAACAGAAGTTATGTGAATGTTGTCTCTCTCTCTCTCAAAATATCTCGTACCGTATTCACCCTTTTGTGATGATGTGAGATGATAAAATGCCTGGGTGATGAGATGAGGTGAGGTGAATGACTTAGGCATTGTGATGTAGTGTTGGGCTATATATAAGGGTGACTTGAACCCCAGCACTGCTATACTGGGACAGTCATCTGACAACAGAGATGTCTACTGAGTGAGTAATGGGCAGGGAGCATATACAGCGTGGACACGATGGACAAAGGGATGATTCACCTTCTGGGCAGAAAGGCGCAACATTTCATCTTGCTACTCAGAACGGCGCACAATTTAAAACTTATGAAATGTTTATGTCTGGAATTTTCCATTTGATATTTTTAGGCCATGTTTGACCATGGGAAACTGAAACCATACAACATGAAACCGTGGATACAGGGGGAGGACTGTACTGGAATTTTAAAGTACAAAAGAGTTTTTCTATATTATACTAGTTTATTTAGAATCTAGAGTTTAAATATTAACTAGTAGGTTTCTTTGCTTGCTTCTGGCTTTCTTTGCCGCCCACACCACTATATTCCATCAGCCAGAAACACCTTAATCCCTCACCTCTTCTACTACAGAATGAGAAAACCAGCTGGTGAGCCAGGGTCTACCCCCACGACGTTCTTGGGCCATTCTTTGGAATTGAAACTACCTTATGCATACCTTTTCCTCCCTCCTTTGGCTTCATTCACTCTTTCTTTGCTCATTTGCTTAATATTTAACATCTGCTTTGTGCTAGCTCAGGGGTGGGCAAACTTTTTGACTCAGGGCCACAATGGGTTCTTAAACTGGACCGGAGGGCCGGAACAAAAGCATGGATGGAGTGTTTGTGTGAACTAATATAAATTCAAAGTAAACATCATTACATAAAAGGGTACGGTCTTTTTTTTTTTTTTAGTTTTATTCATTTCAAACGGGCCGGGTCCAGCCCGAGGGCCGTAGTTTGCCCACGGCTGTGCTAGCTAAACATGGAGAGTAAAATGGGACACAAGGGAGAAACGGTTCTTGTCTTCAAAGAGCGTAAACCTAATGTTGAATCTAGTCAAATGGTGAGTTCAATGACAGAGGAGACATGGGCGCTCTGGAAGGAAGAATAACCCAGATTAGGGAGATCAAAAGGCTTCCTGGAGAAAACGACACCACATGCAAAGACTCGAAGGTGTGGACGGGGCACAGCCAGTCACTATGTTAGAAGTGGGATGAATGGTGAGATATGGGGAGAGGGAGGCGCATAAGAGCCTTTTATGACAGGCTACAGGGTATAGACTATATCCAAGGAACAAGGGGGTCCTACTGAAGAGTTTGAAGTATCTTATTCACTTATGCATTTAATAGAAATTCTAATTGAGTTGTGAGAACAGATTAGGTTAGGAAACAGAAAGACTCAAAGAAAAAAGAATCAATTAGAACCAATTAGATATTCAGGCCAAAGATAATAGTAATTTGAGCTGGGGTGGTGGCAGCAGGGATGTAAAGATATTTAAGAGTCAAACTGGATAGGGTTTGGAGATTTATTCTAGGTAGAAATGAGGAACAGCAAGGGTGGTTTCTAAGTTGCTGGCTTGAGTGACTAATTGGATGATAGGGACAGGCACTAAGATGAGAAAAACCAGAGAAGAGTTAAATGGAAGAATATGTTTCAGATTAAGTGTGAAGAGTTTTATTTCTGAACTTTTGTTTTTGAATTATCTATTGGACATCTTAGCTGAAATACACAGGGGGCATTTAGATATATTGGGTGAAAGATTTGACCTGGAGAAAAGGACACTGGAGCCATGAACTCATAAATTGTAATTTAGTGGTGAGTGTGGATGACTACCCATGGGAGAGTACATGAAAAATAGGGTCATAAATTGTAATTTAGTGGTGAGTGTGGATGACTACATGAAAAATAGGAGCGAGGGGCTGGATTTTAACATATAGGTAGCCTGGCATTTAAAGGATAAGCTGAAGGAGGAATTCGCAGGAAGGCAGAAGGGGCCAGAAACATAGGAACGAGAATGAGAAGCAGAACCTTAGATGCCAAATGAAAGGGCATTTCAAGGAGAAAGGAAGAGTGAAGAAGAGAAGTGTCAGATGTGATGAGAAATGTCTACTAAATTCAGCAAATAGGAGGTGATTTGTGAATGTAGTAAAAATAGTTACCAAGTGAGTAAACATAGTAGGTTGCAGAGTATGTGGGAAGTGGATGAGTAGAAGGGAGGTAGGAAACCCTTTCGAGAAACTTTTCTGTAAATAAGAGGAATAAATCCCCACATATTTAAATCCTACTGGCAAAGATCCTTCAGAGAAGGGAATCTTAATACAGAGAGAAGGTAGGACCAGCGGGGATTGAGAACCTAAGGAGAGAAGGGGGATGATGTTTCTTCATTGTAACAGAAATAAGAAGGTAGCCTTGAACTCTATTCCCACACCCAACATCTAGCTCTTTCCTGCTTTATACTCAGCTGGATGCTGCTGGGAGTGGAACTGTGTCCCTTGAGATGTTGATGCATGTGACCTGATTTGGAAAGAGGGTCTTTGCAGATATGATTAATTTAAGGTCATATTGGTCATTAGAGTGAACCTTAAATGCAATGACTGGTGTCCTTACAAGGAGGGATTTGGAGACCCAGAGACACACACAGGGAAAAGATGGACATGTGAATATGGAGACACAGACTGAAGTTATGTTGCCGCAGTACCAGACTCACTAGCAACCACCAGAAGTGAGAAGAGGCAAGGAAGGGTTCTTCCCTGGAACCTTTCGGAGGGAGCGTGGACCAGCCAACACCTTAATTGTGGACTTCTAGCCTCTAAACTGGAAAGGGAGTAAGTTTCTGTTGTTTTCAGCCACCCAGGTCATCGTACTTCGTAAAGGAAGCCCCAGGAAACTAATACGGATGCTAAGACCAGGCATTCCCTAGCCCAGTGGTCGGCAAACTCATTAGTCAACAGAGTCAAATATCAACAGTACAACGATTGAAATTTCTTTTGAGAGCCAAATTTTTTAAACTTAAACTATATAGGTAGGTACATTGTTATTAACTTAATTAGGGTACTCCTAAGGCTTAGGAAGAGCCACACTCAAGGGGCCAAAGAGCTGCATGTGGCTCTCGAGCCGCAGTTTGCCGACCACTACCCTAGCCTAACTCTCTAGATTATGTCTGTACCATCAAAAAGGTATCATCAGAGGGAATTAGCTCAAAGGCACCACCAACTCAGAAGAGCAACTCCTAAAAGGCATGAAGGGAAATATATTCCTTGGGTCTAAGGAAGACAATAGATTAGATAAACATGCATCTTTTCTCATCACTCCCTATGGTGCCTTTTCTGTTCTTCCTGACAGTGACCAAGCTCACAACCCCCATCAGAGATGATCTCAGATCTTAAAGGTATTACAAGGACCTGCCCAAGTCAGAATGCATCCACCTTTCTGTAGCCCTGGTCCACCACTGCCCTTTACCAGTAAAAGGCTACATCAATAAGGATGTCTTGGACACATTTCAACCTGCACCAAGTGCTAAATGATACAAAAAGACGAGAGAAATGACCCTTGTCTTTAAGTGGTGGCAATTTAATGTTGACACAAGTGACTTATATGCATGAAATACCAAGAGAATATTACAAATCAAAATGTAATGAGGTGCTAAATTGAATAAGGCAGACGATAAGGCTGTTGTGCAGTTCTGGCTCTGCCTCTATTTGGCCAGAGTTGGTTGGGAAAGCTTTGGGGAAAAGATGGGACCTGTGCTTAGATGGATGCTGGGTTAGTAATGAGGAGGAACGGTAGTTACAGGATCTTCTCCGTCTCATGCCATCCTAAGCCTGGGATTTTTCAGCAAGGCTGGAGGCTGGGATGGGATAAAGCACTAAAGCCCTAACAACTCCACAGGGCTCCCGAATCAACAGAAGCAGATACAGACAAATCTACGGATTCAAGGAAAATGCTCCAGTGTCTGCCCATTCAAGTTCATAGCACCTGGTATTATCTCAAACACATAGCCCCTAATCAACACCTATTTGTTGAATGAAATATATCTGAGAATATTAAACGGCTACCATTTGGAGTTCTAACATTGTATTGAGAGTTCTATATGCCTGATCTCTTGTTTTTACTTTTTTATCTAAAGAAAAATGCATACAAAGAGCGATATAGTTATATGATGTTTGGTTCAAGAATTGCAATCCTTTTTTATCATCACCAAATTCTTCCTTCCCAGAGGCAACCACGTTTACCTTTTTTTAGCTGATTATTTTGGTTTTTCTTTCTAGGTCTATAAATAATATGCTTAGCTGCTATTTCTTGCATTTTCAATTTTAGGCATTACCTAGAAACTTCTGACTTATAGAAGATGCAGACTTAGGCTTTTTTTTGTGTACCTGCCAAGTCCACGTATGTACCTGTTCCATTTCCCCTTCCTTCTGATATAAGACTTAGACCATTATTCAAGGTTTGTATGTCATTATGGTCTCATAAATGCTGTGAAGAGTTGAGCCATGTAGTACACGATGACTATTTTTTTTTTATTTCTTGAACGTATATATATTTTGTTTTTGGAATTGCCTTTTAAACATTTACTTAAATGTCTATCTACTTCTCATTGTGTAGACTGTTTTCTTTGGGTCAAGTTCCAGCTATACTGCTTAATCACTACCTGTCCTTGGGCAAGTTACTTAACCTCTCTGAGCCACAGTTCTCCCATCTGCAAAACAGGGATGATATTAATCCCAAACCACAGTGCAATGGTATCAATGTTCTCCAGCCACACACCACCAACAGCACACTGTTGGGTTTATGAACTCCCTGCAAGGAGGGAGAAGGCACAGGAAGGGGAGCCACGGTGCTTCAGCAGAAGGGTGCTAGGAAGGGCTGTGTGAGGTGATGTTAGGGAGGCCTCAAGGCTCACTCTCATTTGGTGCTGTCAGAGATAATTTTATAACCAGATGTCTCATTATGTCTTATCTACGAGAAGGGCTGACTAGAAGAGGCTAAAACAAATTGGTAAAGAAAGAACAGTTACACAATTTAGCCCAGAGAGAGGAATGTTTTGTATTTTTGTGTTTGGGACAGCAGCCTTTTTTTTTGTCTGTGTTTAGGCAAGATGATGAAATGGTACCATTTTCATTTTATGTCACCCAGTCACAGAGTGGCCTGGCTGAGTGCTGGGGTCCTGCAAGACTGCTTATGTTTAAGGACAGAACACCGTGGCCCAGCTGGAAATGCCAGGCTGGCTTCTAGAAGCACCCATTCCAAGATGTTAGTGTGAAGCCGTTCCCAGCCTCAAGGGCTACATTTGTCTTTCTTAGTGTTGAGGATTAAATGTGTTACCATTTGTAAAAACCGGTAGAACAATGGCCACCATAGAATAAACCCTTAGAACTGTGTGCTATAGGACACTAAAAGCATAGGAAACAAGAACAAAAATAGGTAAGTTGGACAAAATCAAAATTAAAAACTTTTGCATATAAAAGGACATTCAATAGAGTCAAAAGGCCATTGCCAGAATGGGAGAAAATATTTGCAAATCATATTTCTAATAAGTGATTGACATAAAGCACATGTAAGAACTCCTACAACACAACAACAATAAACAGCCTAATTATTAAGTGGTCAAAGGACCTGAATAGACAATTCTCCAAAGAAGATGTACAAATGAACAATAAACACATGAAAAGATGCTCAGCCTCAGTAATCATTAGGGAAATCCAAGTCAAAACCACAATGAGATGCCACTTCACATGCAATAGGATGGCTATCCTATATAATAAAATGCTAATATGCAAATTGACCAAACAGCAGAACAACCAGTCACTGTGATGCACACTGACCACCAGGGGGCAGGTGCTCAACACAGGAGCTGCCCCCTGGTGGTCAGTGCACTCCCACCTCCACGGCAGCCCTAAGGATGTCCAACTGCCAGCTTAGGCCTGCTCCCCACAGAGAGCGGGCCTAAGCTGTCAGTCGGACATCCCCTGAGGGCTTCTGGACTGCGAGAGGGCACCGACAGGACTGAGGGACCCCCCCTCCCCCGCCCCTCTGAGTGCACAAATCTCATGCACTGGGCCTCTAGTTATATATATAAAAATATCAACAAAAAAGATATCTCAGAAAGGATGTAGAAAAATTGGAACCCTTGTGCATTGCTATGGTAGGAATGTCAAATGGTATCACTGCTGTGAAAAACACTATGGCAAGTCCTTCAAAAATGAAACATAGAATTGCTATGTGATCCAGTATATCCTGAGCACATATCCAAAAGAAGTTGAAGCAGGCACTTGGATAGATGTTTGTACACCAATGTTTATAGCATCATCTTTTACAATAACCAAAATGTGGGAACAACCCAAGTATCCACTGATGGATGAATAAACAAAAATGTGGTATTCAGACACAAAAGAATGTTGTTCAGTCTTCAACAAAAGGGATTTTTCTTTTCTTTATTGATTAAGATATTACATATGTGTCCTTATCCCCCCATACCCCTCCCTCCCCACCCCCACACTCATGCCCTATGTTTATATGCATGCATACAAGTCCTTCGGTTGATCTCTTACTCCCCTCCCTTCTGCCCCCCAACCCTCTCTGGCCTTCCCACTGCAGTTTGACAATCAGTTTGAGGCAGCTCTGCCTCTGTATCTATTATTGTTCAAAAGTTTGTAATGGTCTTTATTATCCATGAATGAGTGAGATCATGTGGTATTTTTCCTTCATTGACTGGCTTATTTCACTTAGCATAATGCTTTCCAGTTCCATCCATGCTGTTGCAAATGGTAAGAGTTCCTTCTTTTTTACAGCAGCATAGTATTCCATCGTGTAGATGTACCACAGTTTTCTAATCCATTCATCTACTGATGGGCACTTAGGCTGTTTCCAGATCTTAGCTATGGTGAATTGTGCTGCTATGAACATATGGGTGCATATATCCTTTCTGATTGGTGTTTTTGGTTTCTTGGGATATATTCCTAGAAGTGGGATCACAGGGTCAAATGGGAGTTCCATTTTTAGTTTTTTGAGGAAACTCCATACTGTCTTCCATAGTGGCTGCACCAGTCTGCATTCCCACCAGCAGTGCACAAGTGTTCCTTTTTCTCCACATCCTCTCCAGCACTTGTCGTTTGTTCATTTGTTGATGATAGCCATTCTGACAGGTGTGAGATGGTACCTCATTGTCGTTTTGATTTGCATCTCTCAGATGATTAGTGACTTTGAGCATGTTTTCATATGTCTCTTGTCCTTCCTTATGTGATCTGAAAGGGACTTCTGACTATAACATGGATGAGTCTTGAAGGCATTATACTAAGTGAAGTAGACAGTCACAAAAGGATATAGTTTGTACGATTCCACTTATATGAGGTACTTAGAATAGTCAAATTCATAGAAACAGAAAATGAAAGATAGCTGCC
The DNA here is from genome assembly GCF_000412655.1 of Myotis brandtii. Classification (NCBI taxonomy): domain Eukaryota; kingdom Metazoa; phylum Chordata; class Mammalia; order Chiroptera; family Vespertilionidae; genus Myotis; species Myotis brandtii. The sequence goes on along the minus strand of NW_005362269.1, from coordinate 13,820,173 downwards.
AGGGGCTTGGGAGAAGGGGATGGGGAGTTAGTGTTTAATGGGTTCAGAGTTTCTGCTGGAAGATGAAAATGTTCTGGAACAGATGGTGATAGTAATGGTTGCACAACAATATGATTGAACTTAATGCCGTAGAACTCATACACTTAAAAATGCTAAAAATGATAAATTTCCTTTTATCTATATTTTTATCACATTAAGTGTTAAATTAAAAAAGTAAATAATATCAAACTGATCTGTTCCAACTGTCTAAATCTCCTTTCAGAATGGCACTTAATATCCCTAACAGCTTGAGGACTTACAGATGTTCACTCCTGTTTTACAGATAAGAAAACTGAGGCATGGATTAAGTAAATTATTCAATATCATAGTGTCAGAAAGTGACTGAGTTATGATTCGAATCCAAGTGGTATGGACGTCAGAATCCATACTTTTAAGAAGATAGTTATTTTTAATTATTATTTTTGGGAGCGATCTGAGAGGTTTACTGGGGCTGAGGCTGTACTATCTGTTGCAACTACCCACTGGTGAAAGGAATCTGTCTCTTCAGTCAACAGAGAAAGGAGACATCTCTCACAAGGGGCTGGGGCCACATTTTCAAGTGGCTATAGAATATTCTGCAGAAGCTGGTTACAAGTAATTATAGTCTTTAAAGGAATTCCGGAAAAACTAACATTCTGGGTAAAAGCTGTTAGGGCAGGAAACTGTTAAGATGTCACACGGAGCCCCCAGGACATCTCGCCAACCTCCTGTTTGTACCAAGGAGCCAAGGACAGAGATGGAGGGGTGGAATGTACACAGTGTGTATCGACCTTGGGGATTTTGTCAATAGCAAGATTATTTGCTGAGCAGGAGCCGTGCTGTGCCGTATGTCACTTCCAGGCTGCACCTCTCCAAAGGAATTACCTGTCCATCTTGCTTGTGTGCTCACGTGCACCGAGGTACAGAGGAGCAGCCGCACCCTATCTGGGTTGGAAATTGCTAGACCTACAAACTACGTGTGTATTGGGGACGGAGGCAAGGAAGCACCTATGAAAGAAGAAAAGGTCTGATCTCTGTTTGCTACACTGCCGGCCAGGGAGCAGGGCCCAGAGAATCCAACAACCATCAGTTCTCAATTCTCGGGTGAAAACCTTGTTTTGGAGGCTGGGTGATGCTCTCTAGGAGCTTGGGTCAGAATACGAGGAGCTATGCCTTTTCCGCTTGCTGCTGGGACAACATTTCAACAGGTTTTATGGGACCCCAACAGGAGCTATAGGTCCCCAACAGGTGCTATAGGACCCCAACAGGTGCTACAGGACTCCAACAGGAGCTACAGGACCCCAAACTGTGCTTTTCAACGTTTGTAGTGAAATGACGAGCTGCTGCTTTGCATGACACTGTAGGGCTCAGTTTTGTCCATGGCCCAGAGGGTGGAGTGAATTCTACACTGTCAGGACGAGGTTTTTCCAAACCTTCTTGTTTACAGATGAACTACAAAGTTCTAACATATCTCAGACAGACCCAGTTCAAATATAGGTATATTGCACATATTTTCAAAAATAAGTATATTCCCCCAAGCTGAGATGTGATCTGCCCCTTCCCCACCATTATGCATTTTTCCCCATCATACATCATAGAATCAGGAAATTAAGAAAATAAAGGCCGTTATGAAAGACATTAGCTAATTCCTTCATTTACTAAATACTTATTGAGCACCTACTATGGCCTGACACCAGGAATCTTGCCGGGGTCTCCGCATGTTGGATGAAGCTGAGAGGAGAAAGGAAAGCCTAGAAGGCAGACTGTGAAGTCCAGGGCACCTCACGAGGGGAGTGGGATAAGCAGCCTCAGAATGCACAATGACTTTAAGAAAATGAGCTGGTATTATGAGCAGGGTACAACCATCGATGTGCTCAATAATTGCTGTGAGCTATTTAGAAAATTCTAAATTAAATTACAGTGGGCACAATCTGCTTGAGAGGCAAGAAAACTTACAACATGTTAGAGGAAAAATTCTTCCCCAAAGCTCACTAATGTAAAGGGAAGAAGTTTCATAAATAAAACAATTCTGTACCTGCCCCCTTCTTTCTCATTCAAACCCAGCCCATGGCTGGTGGGAAGGACCCAGGAGTGAATTTGTCCAGGAGCCACACTTCAGTTTTCATGAGAGGATATCAATGTGAACCTCTCTGTGGCTGTCAAGACCAATTTGTAACACAGAACATTTGCTTTGGCTAATTCCCCTAAACATTTAGTTATGAGCAATGATATTAAAGGTTTAGTGTCTAAGGGACAAGCAGTTTCCATGGTCCTTTATAGAGCGAACGTTTATGTATGGATCAAGTTTTGTCCTTGGGCTGTGTTTTTGAACATTTGTGGAATTTTTTAAAACTGCAAATGCTTTCTATGGCATATGTGGAGGGAGGTTATAAGAATGTCAGCAGGGAATTCTTCAGCACATGCATGATAGCAGGTCACGGGAATTGGGCCTCTTGGAAGCAACTTCTTTCCAGTCTCGCTATGAGGATTGACAGAATTTCCCTGAAGCAGATGATTTGTGTTTATCTCATGAATGTTATGCATATTGTCCCTTCTCTGTTTCCCTTTTTGCTTTGGTTTCTAGGAAGCTCAAGTATTTTTGTTGGTCTTAAATAATGGAACAGGACTTTACATACATGAGTTTATGTTTTCCTCTCTACAATTTCCTTTACCCTTATTGTCTAACTAGAGGCCTGGTGTGTGCACCGGTAGGGTCTCTTGGCCTGGCCTGCGAGGAGCGGGCTGAAACCAGCAGTCCGACATCCCCCGAGGGGTCCCGGAGTGCAAGAGGGCACTCTGTAAAGTTGCTGTCGCTCTGTGTGCTGTGTGTTGAGGGTCTGCCCCCTGGTGGGTCAGTGCTCATCATAGTCGGCCGGTCGCCTGGTCACTTAGGCTTTTATATATAGAGATATAGATTATAATTTCTAGTTTTTAAAAAAATTGTCATAAGCGTCGGCCAGTCGGCTGGTCGCTTAGGCTTTTATATATAGAGATGTAGATTATAAATTCTAGTTTTTAAAAAAATTGTCATAAGTTTTCACAAATTATGGGGGACATATAAGAAAAGGGAAGGAAAAAAAGGGATGGATGAGTTAATAAATGAAGCTCTTTTGCTTTATGATGCCAGGTAACCAAGATAATCATTAAATGATCTAGCCAGTTGAATTCTTGGGCCACTCTAGGCAACCTGAAACTTGCTGGTTTGGATGTACAAGTTTCACTTAGAATTGAACCAAGACATTGGCTTTTAAAAAAGGGCCCGGGCACCTTTAACGTGCTCAGTTACACTTGGAGGCTTTGCAGCTGGGAGGGCTCCCCCGTCACAGAGGACCGAATGGGAGGGCCCTGTCTGACAGGTATCCGGTGACATTTCTTCCCTATGTCTGATGCTACTAATGAGTGTTCTAAACCCCTTCATTCAGACTTTTAAGAAAACGAAAAACGCAACCTTTTATGAGAGGGAGGTAAGCCAATGCTTTTGATTACAGTGTGGCTGCCCGTATATTTTCTGCCTCATACGCTCATAGCAAAGTGCAGACCCCATTCCCGTTTGAAAGGCAGTCTCATCATGCTTGCATCTGCAGGGCCCTCCATTACGCTGCCACTCGGATTCAGATTTTCTTTCCAGATGAGTTATTTCATAGGGTTTGAAATTATGCCGCTATAACACAAGAAACAACTCTGGAGCTAATCTGGCCTGGCAGAAGGCCGGACACAGGACGAGCCACCTGCCAGAGCTTAGCTTTGGGGGAAGAGGATGCTGGAGGGAAGGGAGGTGCCACTCTTCTAAGCATCTCACTAGGGTCCCTGGGTATCAGCTTGATTGGCACAGAATGAAGGTTACAGTGATTTGGCTCCAAAGGTGCCAAGGTTTTAGTACCATCCACTAAAGAACGTGCTGCACTCATAGAAAATAATGACACAGAGCCATAAAGGTAAAGCACTGCTGTTGCTTCGAGGGGCTTTTCATGTTGTCCAAAGCATTTTAGTTGTGCAGTTTATGTCTGGTTGTCTCTTTAGAACAAAGGGTCTTCGGGCAGGAAATGTGTGCAGTGACTCCCCTACTGATGGCCTTCGCTAATGCCAAGCAATAACAGCAACCATCGAGGACAGCAGGGAATCATGGCTTACGGTCATGCCTGGGCTGATTGTGTTGGAAGGGGTTTTATTTCACCTGAGAAAGAGATGGAGACCAAACTGATACCAGGGCTTCAGAACACAAGGTCCCTGCCAAGGGACTAACTTAAACAACTCTGTGTAATTAACCAGCTAAACGTAACACAGCCAATCACATGGTTGCTCTGTTGGTGCTATGACGCCCTCAGAACAATCCGGCCCCTTTCACATCCAATTCTATTCTGAACGCCCAGGCCCAGCTCTGCACTTTGCATTGTCTGTGTCAAACTCTATTTTCAATCCTTTATGTCAAATTTAAATTCATGGCAACTGCATGCAGATCTTGATAGAATCCTCAAATTGCCCTGGACCCTAAATCCATTCCGTAAGACACACACATGCACTTGCGTGCGCCCACACACACGCACACATGTGAGCACACACATATTTGAACTTGATTTGCACTCACTTTGGTTAAGCCAGAGTTCTCAGATAAGTATCCACTGCAAACAAGGGTATTGCACAATTGGGTCTTTATCCCTTATGTGAAGAAATCATATCAGCTCAGCTCTTGTTTGGGGTGAAAAGGGACCCTCAAGTTTTCTGTGGTATTTTGCCCTGTTACGGAAGCTTAAATCGCTATCAATCTTAAGTGAGCTGGACAAATTGGAGCAAGGGATGAAAAATGGATGATATGTTTGACTCTGAACACATAGATCCATTGTGTCCACCCAAATGAGGTTTCGATTAGGCATAAAGCCAACAAGAATACCCTATCCACAACTTACATTCTGATACAATGTCCCAAAGAAAAGTCACTCATGGCCTCATCACTAAGAAAACACACTAGATGGCTCTGAGATATGAACTGACCTCTCATGGAAATCATCTTTGCTTGTGTACCTATAAATGCATGAAAGAATATCGTTTTTAAAAGCTCATCTTCTCCCTAATAATTGTCTGTTTTTAAAAAGCTATCAGCAGGTGCACCTCATTTTGAAAGCCTCTTGTCCTTCTGAATACAACATTCATCGTGATTGCATCATATGAAACAAAAAGCAGCAAAACATAAGTGAGAATCGTTCAATTAAATGCAACATAATCTCAGCAGCAACAACAAAAAAAGGGTTCTGTAGCTAAAACCAGGTTCTGATAAAAGAAGAAAAGGGAATATATTTCTGCATATTTTTAATTACATAGAATTTCCTCAAACATGATTTTTTATAATATATTCCATTAAGTTAACATCATATTTGAAGAAAGAGCATTTTCCGATTTCATTTGAAGCCTGATTTTGAGCAATTACAGTGTCATTGTTCTGCAGTAGAAAGGTTGAATTCATTTACTGCATGGTTATGCTAGTTATGATTGATGTCTCTTCTCCAAATGATAAACCAATCACCCCAATGATGTAATGTCATTTTAAGAGTGCCATAATCACATTTCTCTCAAACTAGAAGCTCTGATAAGTTCTAATAAAGATTTATGATAGATTAAAGGCCTTCATAATATCAACAATGGATTGCCCGTTTGATGAGAGATTTGATTAGGTAATTTTTTGGGGGAAAGAACAATATGAGTTTACTAAATATATCAGGCCTGGCTTTGAAGAAGGGCACGGGCCATCGTAAGTAGCAGTCCATCATTCCATCTCCAGAATGAATCATCGTAAATGTAGTCATGAGGTCCTATCTAATTGTAGAGGCTGAGGCCAGTGGTGGCGTACAATCGTGGATGGAGCCCAAACACAATCTCATCCAGGAACATTCTTGGCATGGAAGCTCGGTCCTGCCTTGGACAGGATATGTTAATGGACACCATGAGTGGCCAGTTCAGAAGATAACTCCAAAGCCTTTGAGTCAGGAGCAATTAATTTCTACAGCTGCCTTGCCTTAGGCCATGGGGACTTAAACCTAGACACTGTCCGCTCTTAGGTTCATATATTTTGTGAACACATCACCAACAGGAGAAATCAAAATAAGGCATAATTACTGCTGGGCCCGGAGCAATTGCACCTAAGATTTAGAGGTTGGAGCTGAGGCAGTAGCCACAAAATCATCAAAAGTGAGGCAGAACCCTGGGACCTGTGAATGTGAAAACCACAGTAAGAACTAAGAGTAAGAGGCAGTGTTTATCCATCAGAAACAAGAGATCAGACATGCACACAATTGGGCACGTGAGGGTGTCCAGGGTGCTTGGCTCTGACCAGAATCACAGTAAAACAAAATTCAACATTCCACTGTCTCTCTGACTATTCCCTTTGAGACCTGCATGCTTCTAGCTGCAGCAGCGGGCAAATTCCTTTCACCGAAGGATGCCCAAACCCTGTCGAGACCAGCAAAGCCTTATTTGTGACCTTCAGTGAATGTATCCTGGAACCATAATGTCACGACAAATGTATTTCCCCCCGGATGCACCCCACACCACCTTCTCCCCAGCCCTTGTTTCCAAGTTGCCATTTTGCTGGAGATGCAACGCGACCACGCACACAACAGCGCACATTCAGACCACAGTTTCCTTACCACTGCTGGAGGCTTGCTGGGGCCCTGAGCATGCTCTGAGCAGGTATGAATTGGGGGAGAATTCCTCATCGGGGTTGGTGTCCATGATTTGATGGGAGGTGTTGCTGTCTAGCAATGGCATCTGGCAGCTAACGGGTGGAGGATTATGGGAGCTAGGCAGCTGAGCAGATGGGAGGAGGCTAGACGAAGATGTAGGTGGAATGGGACGACCTGGGAAAGAGGACAGAGGGGTCAAAGGTCAGCAATGAGTGTCATGAGAGCATCCAGAGAAAGTTACATTGAAACCACCTTACAATAAAAATATCTAAAAGAAAGGAAGAAAGACAATGCTCCAGATGTATTATTTCATGTGGTTAGATGTTTCTCCACAGGTCTAAATTCATACTACACGTAGTTGCATGTTTCAGAAAGCCAGTGTGAGCAGAAATATCCACCTCCATGGCTGATGTGGAATCCATCTGGAAAACGTCCAGTTCTTTCCATCTCCCCTGCTGCCGTCCTAATGTAGACGGCATCATCCCTACCCAACAGTCTCCTTGCTGGTCTACCTGCTTCCCCTCTGTCCCCATCCCTTTTCCACAGCAGCAGAACATGGTAAAAATAGAAATCAGGTCATATCCCTCGCCTGCTGAGCGCTCCCCCATTGCATGCAGAGAGAAGTCCAGATCCTGGATGATCATCTCCGTGTCTTGCCTACTCTGGCACCAGCTGCCTCTAACTCCCCTCCGATGGTGGCCTTACCACTCCCCACGTGGCCCCTTGTTTGCTAGCCACAGCGCTGTCTCTTGCTGCTTGAACGTGCCACGTCATTCCACCTTCGCAGCCTTTACCCCTCCTGTGCCCTCGACATGGAACATTCTCCCCGACTCGCCACCTCATATTCACAATCCTGCTTCTTCTCTTCGTTCAAGCCTTCCCTGTTTGTCTTCTTGAAAACGGCCCATCTGTCTGCTGGATCCTATTAGCCTGTTTAAATATGTTCATAGCCCTTACCACTATCTGAAGGTGGACCTCTGTGTATTTTATTTGCTCCTGTGTCTGCAGTGCCTTCCTAGTGTATTGCACCTCTTGAATGGATGAACAAATAAATAAGGGAGACTAAAACCAAGTCCATGAGGTTGGGTTAGACGTGGGAGAGAGGTGGGAAGGGGAACACATTTGCATCCCGAAGAACTGGCCAAGGACCCACTCTCTGCACCATGAGGGTTGTTTTGACACCACAGGGAATTCCTACAAAGAGAAGCACGGCCACTCCAGGCCACGGAGAGGAGCAGCGAGCCTCGTAGGAGGTGGGCAATGACGTGGAGCTGCCCTGGGGTCAAGAAGTTCTCCCACTCGGAAGGCTGCAGCAACCTCTCAGCACAGGGCAGGGAGCTCCTGGCGGCCAGGAGCCCAGTGAGGATAAGTGCCATGTGCACTCTCACCCGAGTCACCCTCACATCTTGGGGTCCCTGTCAGTGCTCGCCTGCTGGCTTGTTCATTTGGGAAAAGCTCAGAAAAATGAGCCCGGAGCAGCAGCCCTAAAGCCAGGGGTGCAGAGAGAAGGGTAAGGTGTTGAGAAAGCAAACTCCTCAAGATGCACGTCTCAGTTTCAACTCGGGTAATAAGCGCAAAAGAAATGTTTTCCTGCTTTTTAGATGTACTATGTATGTGGGGACATTTTCAGGCACCTCAAATGGATGTTAATGTCATTGTCTTTACAATTCCATTTCCTGTGCAATTCCTGACGGCATTAAGTGTTACTCATAGACCAGTATGTTTCAATGAAATGTAGGAGTGCCCCTTGCCCTCTGAGATACTGAGGACACAAGAATAAGCAAGGCATCCGCCCTGCCCCGAGAGAGCTCCCAGTCTAGTGGGGAAGGCGACAGGTGACTATTCCACTTCAGGATGTAATAAAGAGCAGGACCTAAGGACATTGTGCTGTAGGGGCGGAGATAGGGACAGTGGGTCCAACCTGGCCAGGTAGAGGTAGGTGTGAGAGTCCTGCAAAGACTCCTGGAAAAGGTGGGACCCAAGTGAACTTTGTAAGAGAAGGAAAGGGACTTCCGGTGAGAGGAAACCAGTGAACACCAGCACAGAGGCATCAAACCACTGGCCTATCACCCTTTTGAGGTGGGAGGAGTGGAAGAAAGAGGCAGGAGATGGGAATACTCCTAAAGCTTAAATCTTAAGGGTTCCTGCCCAACAACACGACTGAAGAAGGATCACCCCTGAAATGCATCCACAGGTAAATGGAGTTTCATTTGAAAAACTCAGTTCATTCATAACTGCTTGGGAGCCATGTGAGGCATGCTACTCATGCCTGATGATCTGGCAAAGATGGACTGAACACATCCAAGTTTCATCAGAATCGGTGCTCACATTTCATCCATACCTTCTCCCGTAGATTTCCCTGGAATTACCATCATTATTATGACTATCTTCATTCCTAATGTTTTTGCACAAAGACTATGTGCCACTCACTGCACTAGCCACTTTACACAAGTTATGTTATTTAATTCTCAAACCAATTATATGAGGATAGAGTGATGATAATCCCTATTTTATTGATGGGGAAACTGAGGCACAAAGCGGTGAGACTGCACAGCTAGTAAGTGACAAGGGCCCAGGAGTCAAACTCGGGTTTGTCTTTTCCCAAATGCATTCCCTACCCACTCTGCAGTGTGTGCCCCACAGCAGGGTGACAGGAAGGGAAGGTGACATACAAGGAGGGGGGTGATTGATAAGCAATCAATCCAGGTTCCCATCTCCCAATCCCAAGGCACTTTCACGATTTCATAGAAGAAACATTTCTTTGAATAACCATTTATAGCCACGTTCAGCTGGCAGAGTCCAAAGCCTTGCTCATAATTTTGTTATCAAGTTCAAAGCGGCTCCTTCATAGCAATGTTACTCTCCCCCTCGCCAAGGCTCCCAGACACAGCGGTGTCCTGACCGGACACTGGGAAGTGAGGCTCTGGTGGGGACAGATTTTAACTCAGTCAATAGGCTTTAGAGTTTGTATCTGAGGTGTATCTGAGGATGGCTGGGAGCCAATCTTGAAATTCCTTGGAGTGACTGAGGTGGAACTGAAGTTCAAGTACAATTTTCCAGGAGCCTGATATGACAGTTGCTACAAAATTGTTCTTTACATGAACTTTTTGAAATTTTGTTCAGCATGAATTCATTGCATATACTACAGACAGAACTGCTTTTTAATTTAGACAAAGACAGACAATGGAAGAGCAGTCCCAACACAATAAAAGTACTGGGGTTACTTGGGTGCGTTAAAATACACATCACAAAACTGTCCGATTCCCATTACTTTAACTCCATGCTTTGGTGGCTCCCTAAACTCTGCTTGCTGGCACCTACCTTTGCTTGGGAAATGTCTCAGCCCCTGGATCTGTCCCCCAATCAGATTGTATGCTGTTCTCTATTTGCTATGTCATTTGCTAATTTTGCTCACTTAGGCTACATTTTCTCCCTCCCCCGCTCCTCCACCCGACTATTCCAACTGACAGAGACCATCTGTACAGACACAAACAGGTTCCAAGGTGCAAGGGAGAAAGCCGAAACTTCTACAGGCTCACTTTATGGACCATGATTTCTTACTAAAATACCTCGTGTGCAATGGGCAGGTAACCAGGGATCATGCTCTTACCTGCTTCCTACTTTATACACTACAGAGACCCCTGGCCCCCAAACTATTTTTGAAGTTCCATTTTGAAAGGGCATAGAGTCCCTTGCAAATATATAAAACACTGGGGACTCAATTGATTTATTAAAAAGCAAGAGAAAGCATGAGAAGGCAGCAATATGTCACTCATTAAACTCACATGGTCTTGTGTATGTGTGGGTGTGTGTGTGTTTTCCAAGATCCCCATGTAAATCAAAGTCTAATTAGCTGTGTGAATGGATTCCCCGTGACCTTAAAAATGAGGACTGAGTCAATATTTTCCCTAATTTATCTGTTTCTAAATGAATACAATGTTGTGGTAGTTTCAACCCGTGCAAGTGTTCTGATGAAAATACATATAGTCAGACATAGCAGTTGCGTGCTAACTGATGGATTGGTAGTGGCTGTTGGGAATGCTGTGTTGAGAAGGATTCTGAAGATGCCCAGGGTTCGGTGGGAAGCAGTGCCATCATCACTTAGGAAGCGTGTGGACCAGGAATGGGTGAAAGGTAGCAGATGCACTGAGCCCCTCTGCCAGCCAGGTTGCAGGCTCCATCCATCATCTGCCGCAGCTCTACCTGGGACCTTGGTCCTACACCATCTGTGGAGGACGTCACATCGCTCTCACCCCCGTTGTCTCAATTACAACACCATTTTTCTCCTTAAACTGATTTGGATCTAGCTTTAGTTTTTCTACCCAAGATTAAAGGGCTCCAATCTCCTCTCCATCCTCAGAGCAGTAGATATTATCCATGAAATTGCTGCTCTGCCCCTAATTTATGACAGAAGGCATGTTGCTAATCAAGTCCCCCAGTTCACTGAAAACCATGGTTTCTTTTTCATCCCAAAGATTAATGGAGAGCAGATATTAAAATGTTCTGTGTAGACGATGCATAACTGATTTCTGTAGTAGCAGGGGTGTCAGGTTATTTGGTGAAATAGAGACATGATCAAGAGATAGTTTAAAAACCCCAAATAACTCAAAACAAAACAAAACAAACAAATCCCAAAACCCAAATAAAAACCAGTAACAGGAATAATTAATGGTAAGTCCAGTGACCTCATTACCACCTATATATGTAATCTTGCTTTGAGCTGAGAACTCAGCTAAGATTTCACATGTACTTTTCTCTTTTAACATTTACAGCTGTGAATGGTTCATTCAACTATTTCCCGAATTAGACACAAGTGATTGAGAAAAAATGAATGAGATGTGAACCCCAAGTTCATTGCTCCTCTTCTGGAACGCACCACAGAGATCATCCTGGGGGGAGGGGGGAATGACCCAGGGGCTCATCCAGAAACAGCCACAGTGACTGCCCCACAGAACAAGTGATTTGTAAAGAGAGGAAGTAATTCTTGAGTCAAGAACTGGAAATCTTTCTTGACTTTATAAGTTCAAAGACTTAATAAAAAGATGGCTTTTGTGTGGCTGAGTATTACTAAAAGGACAGGAGTAACATAGGCAAAATAGTTGGCTAGAGGATTTAAATATTTTCCCTAATGAATTGTTCCAATACTTGCTGTTTATTCAGATGTCTGAGTAAATTATCCACTTACCCCCACATGCTTGGGGGTTTGTGAAGCCACTACGTTTTTTGTTGTTGTTAATCCTCACCCGAGGATATTTTTCCATTGATTTTTAGATAAAGTGGAAGGAGGGAGGGAAGGGGGGGGGGAGAAGTGAGAAGGGAGAGAGAAAAAGAGGTTGGCAACTTGCTTCCCCTCCCAGGGCCTCTCTGATAATTAACACTGACTTCACATGTTGTGTGAAAGACTGGAGGTAATATATGTAAGGTCCCAAGAACTGTGTTTGACACACAGTGGCTACAAGGGACCCAGAGGGAGCTAATGAGACTTGCAGTTTGTTGGTTCCAGTTGGTTCACAAGCACCAATATTTCAATATATGAACCAATTTATTCTCTACCCTACCCTAATTTTTTTTCTTTAAGCCAGCTTGAGTTGGTACTTGCCACTTAGAACCAAAATCATCCTGCTTATAACTGGTCACCGAGCCCAAGTGAGGAATGACTTGGCCAATGCCATACAGTTACTAAGTAGAAAAAGAAATGGAAATAGATTCCAAATAGATTCTGCCTCCAGAATTATGAATTTTCAGGTTTTATAAGCTGACTTCTTCCATGTTAATTCATGAGAACTCAAACCCGTGGGGTCCCAGAGAACTCATGTACAGTAGGAGATACCTGGTCCACTTATATGACTATTGTGGGCATTACAGAGTGGGGGAGAGATGCAGGCAGATGGCCATCTACTTGCCACCAGTCAAGCAGGCAACACAGCAGCTGTCTGTCCTCAGTGTGGGAGGGAAACTCAGACCAACTCCTGGTTGGTGCTGGGCCTTACATGGGCCACATTAATCTTGGGGAAGGATGAGAGGGACTCAACTTCTTACCTACGGCTTACATTTTAAAAATAGAACAAAGGCAGTAGTTTCAACTATAATTGTAGAATACAGAATGACCTTAATGAACAGAGATTCTTAAATTAAAATAGAGACTGCCCCGCCAGTGTTTCTCAGTGGCTGAGAGTCGACCCATGCAACAAGAGGTCACTGGTTTGATTCCCAGTCAGGCCTTGATCAATGAGTCTTTCAACATTGATGTTTCTATATCCCTCTCCCCCTCCCCCTCCCTTTTCCTCTCCCTCTTCCTCTCCCTCTCCTTCTCTCCCTCTCTCTCTAAAAGCAATAAAAACATACTTAAACAATTAAAATATAGACCTATGTTATATAGATATTTAGAGTTTATATTGATATCATATGCATATTTATATTCCTTGTAGCAAGCTGCTTATATTTAGTGCTGATGTTAGCCTAGATCAGTCATTCTTAACAGCGGGCAATTTTGCTCCTGAGGGGACATTTGGCAATGTCTGGAGACATTTCGGTTGTCACATTTGTGAGTGTGTGGGGTGATACTACTGGCCTCTAGTGGGTAGAGGCCAGTGATGCTGCTAAATGCCTTACAATGCAAAGAGTCTCCCACAGCAAAGAATTTCAGCCCCAAATGTCACCATGCAGAGGCTGAGAAACCCTGCCCGCATGTGTGAAGGTTTTAGATTAGTATACTTTGTGTTATCTGGTCAATTTTTAAGTAGCTCTTTTTTTCCAATTGGTAAGAATTGGGCAGGTATTAGAAGTGAAAATTCTGACTCAGCCAGCTCTTCCCCCGCCCCCACCCAAGAAAACTTCAAGCAAATAAGCTTAAATTGCCACTGGAGAACTTAGCGCAGGCGAAGTTCCCAAAACCAAGTCTAATTCCTCAAGGAGGGACATTCTAGCACACAGTCCTCTGGAGCTAGGGAAGACTTGTTGGTTGAGAGAGAGTTGGGCTGCTTTTACAGAGGAGAGAGTCAAGGGAGAATGTTTCGACTGAGTTGTAGATTACTGAACCTCACCTTCGGACTTAAAAATAGAACATGACCCCTCATGTCTTCTCCGCAAGGCAACAGCCTGACTCGGTTTGCTCCATTCCATAATGCCCCATTTCGAGTTTTTATTTTTATAGCGGAAGCCCTAATTGCCCTCTTCACGTGCACTTCACTGAACTCACTAAAGCCCAGTTAAGCATTTTCTTAAAAACATATTGTTTTCAGATGGCCCTGGCAAAACATCCCGATTTCACACAAGCTATTATCCATAATTTATTGGAAGGCTGTTGGACTTTCCCCAGTTAAAGGGCCTCTTTCAGGAGCTCAAGCGAGGACTGTCCTCACAGTTTGGGACCCTGCATTCTCCTGTCCTCCCCAGATCTCACTAACACGTATGTGTGTATATGTCACACCTTCCTGGCAGCACTGCACTGGGGAAGGGGTCAAACATAGATCAGCCTGTAGACGAGGACAGAGCTTAGCTTTGAACTAAGGTAATTTCTGTGACTCTCTCACGCCAAAGCTTTCATATTCATAAGGTAATAAGGTAAAATGCAGTGAATCATTGCAGCTTCCCCTTTTGAGAACTCAAATTCACTTTGCCTGCAGTGACGCAACCATTTACCAAAAGGCAACACACCCTCAAATACGTTCTGAGTAGAAATTCCCAGTTGCTTGGCTATGTACCTTAATTACACCTCCCAGCTCCTTTACGATGAGATGCCATTACTATTTTGGTGATGTGGCGAGTGGAACGGAGGAACTGAATTCTTAATTAATTTTATAGAGGCATATGTGGCTAGAGGCTCCATATTGGACAATGTAGTCTAGACCACAGTTCGTGCTTCCTGGTTCCTGGTATCACACACTCCTGTATGTCTCCCCTCCTTATAAGAGCAAATATATTTCTGAACACACACATTTGCTCGTTTCATGCTTCTTCTCTCAACCCTCCCAAGACTCCCCACTGTCCACATAATCCAGTTCAATCTCTTGTATGGCAATTAGTTTTTGCCAGACCACCCCCTACCCCTCATACTCTAAGCCATCAAAGCAACGGCACGACTGCATACCCATCTTCCCCTCCTCGCATCCCTCCTGTGCATGGAAAGCATTCCTTTCTCACCGGTAGCCTCAACCTCTTCCCAAAAACCTCCTTAAAGACTCAGCTCCAGCATCACCTTCTTTGTAAGTCTTTCCTGATACCCATCCACTGGTACCCAGGGTTTACTTCCATTGTAGTACTTGTAATATATTAGGATATTTATTTGTCTAAATGGCTCATTAATGACACTGTGAGTGACTAGGTAGAGATTGTGGATTATACACGGTGTTCCCTCACACCCAGCCAGAGCCTATACACAGTAAATAGCAGTGGGACTTGTGGATGATAACAATTCACTCCAGAAACATTTATCGGGTATATATCAAATGCATATGATGTTGCCTTCACTGCTGGGTGCCATGGCTGCTGGTCTTAGGTGCCTCTCAGTGTGTAGGTATCTTGCTGAGAAGAAGTGATTCTGATGTTCAATGTATTTGTTTCTCTTTTAATCAAGTGGCTAGAATATTAAGTCACTACTTCATCTGGTGCTCAAACGAAGACAGGGCAGCCTGTGACAACCTTGGAGGAAAAACTAAACTGTTAGATTTATTGAGAGACAATATCTCAGTTTCCAAGGGGGCATTTTTCTAAGGACTCTCCAGGGTGGTGGTGTGACCACAATTTCAGCCTCGGCTGCTGACCTTCGCACCTAACCCCTGTGTGAGATGTGATTCTACTCTAATTATGAAAGCTTCAGTCCTAGGGAACTGCTTGGAGATGTGACCCAACAGAACACAAGGTGAAAACAATAACCTATGTGGGCAGTTCAGTCCCTTACGGAGTTGTCGCTCTGAGCTGAATAACACCAGAGGATGTATTGGGCTGTTTCCTTGTTCTCCTGGAACCTATATTACACTCGAGAAAGAACGGAGTGGGGGTAAAACAGCTACAGAAAGATTTAAAGTTTTGACGCTCAACCACTGAGCCATATCAAAACTTCATTTTCAGCCTGGCCGGCATGGCTCAGTAATTGAGTGTCAACCTATGAAGTAGCAGGTCACAGTTCAATTCCTGGTCAGGGCTGGGTTGCAGGCTCGATTCCCAGTAGGGGGTGTGCAGGAGGCAGCTGATCAATGATTCTCTCTCATCATTGATGTTTCTCTCTCTGTCTTTCTTTCTCTCTCCCTTGCTCTCTGAAATCAATAAAAAATATATTTAAAAAGCACTTCATTTTCAAAGGGCATCCCATCTTCCATATACATGGGAGTCTATCTTTCTTACTTTGATCTTTACTTTTTGGGTTCATGATACATGGAAATAACAATACTGCCAATCCCAAAGATTTGTTAAATTCTTATGATGTACCAGGCATTATTTCCAATCCCTTTACATCTATTACTACACTTAATTTTACTTAATATACTTAATTATCCCCGTTTCAAAGATGTTAAGACTGAGCTGAGATGGAACAAGTTGGTTGGGAAAAGAATTTGAGCCCAGGCAATCTGGCTCTAGAGCTCAGACCACACTGCATGGGCAATGACAATGAATGTAATCCTATACAGGCAGTCCTCAGGTCACATCGGACTCGACGAACATCATTTCATGGTTATGTCTCCATCTCCCATTTACAGTATTTATAAAAAAAAAGGTCTGTCATTTCGACGTATGTACATATGTGCTTTATGTTTTTTATTATTTATTTACCACAAGTAAAGGTCAGGAATTGTTATCTTTCTTTTAATTTTTTTTACTGTTTCACTTCATTACTGCTGTGTATGTGCTCCATGTGAGTGACATAGGTGCTTATGTAGGTGGGTTCCGACTTACGGCGAAAATCGCGTTATGTCGGCTGTAGGAACGGATCTCCCACGTAACCCGAGGACAAACTGTATAATAAAAGGCTAATATGCAAATTGTCCCCACAGGCTGGAATTTGACTGACCAGGAGTTAGATGTGTGCTGACCACCAGGGGGAAGCACGGAACATGGAGGGCATCGGCAATGTGGCGCTGGCAGTGGGCGGCAGTGGAGGTGCTGCTGGCCCCGATGGGCCCCGACTAAAGCAGGACCACAGCAGGATGGTGGAGCGGGTGGTGCCAGGCCAAGGCGGGTGAGAAGGGAGGCCCCAGCTGGCAGTGGTGACAGGCAGCCAGGGGAAGGGAGGCCCCTGCTGGCAGTTGGCAGTGGCTAGGGACCCTACCCATGTATGAATTTTGTGCACTGGGCCTCTAGTTAACTTTATAATGATAAGGAGCCTATCTGTGATGTGGTAATATGATTGGTGTTGGAACCAGATGGAAGTTCAAACCTTGGATCTGCCACTGATTCACTGGGTGACTTTTGGCAAGTCACCTAACTGTTCTGTTCTCAACTGATAACCAAAGTGTGTATAAACATAATTCTAGATTATTATAAGCGTCCATTGAGGCATTTCTATAAATGTTCTGAAATAAGTGGTAAGTCATAGGATCAAACATAAGCAGGGTATGAGACAGGTGTCCTAGTCCCCGTCTCTTCCAGGACATTTTGAGAATTAAGTAATAACCTATGAGAGTACAAGGCACATGGCACAGAGCTCTATGGACAGTACTTGTTTCCCTTCTCATTACCAGGAGCTTTCCTTTCCAGAGACTCTGTCTGCAGACAGCGAACCTTTCTCAACGTAAATCTGTGTTTTGCTCTGTGCTGCAGGCACAACGAAGATGAAACATGGGCTCGAGGTGGCAGATGCCTGAACTATTTCATTCCTCTACTGCCCACACTTACAGTACTCGCCCATTCATCACTGGATGGTCCTTGGTTAGGAGCTACAAATACAGTATCTTGGGAGTCCAACCACCACCAATCAACCAAAAGGCTGAAAAGCTCCCCTCAAAGGTGTCAAACTATGCCATTGAGACTAGAATGGGAAATGTAAACTAGATGAATACCACGTCTAGTTTGTTAGGAAGCCATGGCTATCATAAGCATCCTTCCCCACATGGTCATTTGAAAGTCATTGTTTTGTACTTAACACATCCCCACTGGAAGCACAGTTAGAGAGAGTCCTGGAGTTAGGGACCAGGGTTCCTTACTGGGGCTGCCTGGATGCTAGCCCATTGTGTGACTTAGAGCAAACTGCTTACCCTCGCCAGGCCTCAGGTAAGGCATGCAACGCTACTGTTCAAAAATGGAACAGCACTTAGTACTTCATAGAAATGTGATGACATAATTTCAGCCACAACAGAACCCATATTTTAGTGGGAGAGACTAATACTAACTTCATGATGTTCTTGTCAGTAAGCTTAGCACTTTTGTGGTTTGTAATTTACGTAATCCTTCCAGCAATACGATCTGGAAGGTAATCATTCCCATTTTACAGATGAGGAAACTGAGGCTTGTAGAAAGCAAGAGACTTGACTAAGGTTACACAGTAAAGTCATGGGCAGAGTCAAGACAGTAATTTATGATTTAGGATTGCATAGCTACACAGAGTTATTGTAACATTAGAGATATGGACAGAGAAGAGGAATTACAGCTGGGATAAAAGGGGTAGCAGCGTGGGGGTGACGAAACAATCTGTGGGGAGCTCTCTCCTTCAGCTCTCAAATTCCAAAATTTCAAAATATTATCCTGCCCACATAACAAGATAACTGGGTCAAGATGACAGGTGAGGTGTGTCCTAGCAGAAATTCATACCCCAGAGTGTACCTGCCCCATCTCCTCCCAGCCAGGCTTACATTTGCCCTGAAGGTCAGAACGAATCTCACAGCTTCTCACTTCAGGCCCTGCAGAGGCAGGTGCTGTGGGGAGTGTCCTCGGAAGGCTCACAGAGGACACCCTCCAGGACAGCCGTGCGTCGGAGCAGATAGCTGGAGACATCACAAAAGGCCTGCGAGGAGCAAGAGGAAGCATCGAGGGAGAAGAAGAGGAGAATTAGCTCCACAGCCGGGAACATGGCAGTCGTGCCCACAAAACACACCAGCCACGCGGCTGCTCGGCCTCAGGACCGGGCACGAGGAGGCGGATTGGAGTCTGAAACAGCACAGTGCTCTGTTGTGCCTGAAAAGATGTGGAAGGAGAACGTTCTGCAGAGTCTCCAGGATTCCCAGGTGGTCTAGTGGCCCCTGGATGATGCAGGCGTCTGAGTCCAGCTCATGGGAAGTTGTTTTGTGTGCGTGCGTGAGCATATAGGCACACGTTCTTAAATGGACTGGACTCAGCAAAATGAATACGCACCCCCAGGGTACCATTGGCCAAGTCTCTCTTTTCGTAAATAATGCCTTTCTCGCCTTTTACAAGCCTGTTTGAAGACCTGCGGAGCATCCTGGCTACAATTCAAAGCCCGTCTAATGAAAGCACCTCCACTGTCAGCAATGTTAATGTCACTTTAAAGAGTGTGAAGTGTTGCTAAATGTGTCAGGAAACAATTAGATAACATAAGAGGCATGTTTTCTCGGTGCACAGAGAAATATATTATGCAGGCAGGAGATAAACCCAAAGTTTTCTCAGCTCCAGCATATTCGGCATTCTCCCTCTCCCTCTCTCTTTTTAATCCGAGAGAGAAATTGTTTGGCAAGAGTAAGCCCTGTTGCAAATACTTGGAGGAGGGAGAAATGCCTGCTTTGCCTCCGACTGCTGTCGCTTGAGCCTCCTGCTATCAGGCTCAGGGAGATACAAACAGTCTTCCACTCAAATTAAATGTGTGCCCTCCTAATTAGCATTATAAATATAGGTTTCTCAGAGCCAGAGTTGATAAAATTACAGAGTAGGGTTGGAGAGGAGCCGGCGGCTCTCCCAGGCCCACACAATGGCTGCAGCGCTGCTCGGTTAGAACAATGCTCCCCAGAGCCGGCCCCTGTCTTCAGAGGTCAGCCTGGGGAGGGAAAGTAAATGCCAGGCCGGCCGACGGCTGGGCCCAGATGCAATCTGCTCTTTGTATGTGATGGAGAGAGCCGTCCTGACTGCAAAGCATCCTTGTAGTTGTGTCATCTCCACCAGCTGGGGGGTTCCCCATGGGGCCTGGAAACCACAGGCAAGGGCTGAATAAAATGGGTTTCCCCTCCCCAATGCCACCTGGCGTCGCTCTCTGTGGTCCTGAAACATCACCGTGCACTAGGAAATGCTCATTTCTTTCCTCCCTCCAACCCTGAGATGCAGCTGCCCATCGTCTTGGGGGAATTTTTAATTAAAAGGAATTGATGGCAGAGAGAGAGAGAGAGAGAGAGAGAGAGAGAGAGAGAGAGACAGAGACAGGAGGGCAAAGACTCTGGAATAGGCATAGCCCCTGAGTGATTGTCAGGGGGTAAAAAAAAAAAAGGAAATGATTTGCTTTAACATTATTTTCAAAGAATCACAATTGCAGGAGAGAAACCATGGCTAGCCAGGCTGAAATGCTGAAAGACTTCAGGTTGAGTGAGAAGCTTGCCTGTCAGGTGGCGCAATGATGTGCAATTTGGGGCATGAACAAACATGTGTGTGCGGGCAACCAGCAAGCCCCATCATGGTGGAAGCCATGTGATTGAAGTTAACATGTGCCAAAATCCTCAGGCTTTTTCTTTTCTTCTGAAAATTTGCTACATTGTGCAGAAAAAGAACAAAGAAATTAGGGGTCGTAGTTCGCATTTGGGTCACAATTTATGTGTTAAGCCTTAGACGTTGGGTTGGGGGATGGGTGGGTGTTGACCTGATGCTCATCTTCTTGTTATGCTTCTATTTAGAACATATATCTAGCTAAGGCCCTTTTTCTTCTGAGACTAGTGAAATTCATAGAATGATCTGGATAAAGACTATTGAATGCTAGCTCTAGAAGGAAACTTGGATGGTATCCACACCAACCATTTCACTTTGCTGATGACAAAGTTGTGGGGAGGGGGTGGGAGAGAGATGAGAGAGAGTGAGAGAGAGAGGAGAGAGATAGAAGCTTTCCCCACCACACAGTGAATTAGTGATCTGAGTCCAAGGCTCTGTCCACTAAATCCCACAACTCTTGATATTCAAATTGGAGGACAAATAAAAACAAACAAACAAAGCTTAAAGAAAGTCTAGTTTCACAGCAAACCATATTAATGGACTACAATTCTAATGCAAGATCTATACAAGTACCTCCCCCGCCTCCCAAAGCCCAGCGTATAAGTAACACTCGTCCACACCCTGTTCTTTGGAACACTGGGCTTTCTCAGGATGTAGACATGTATCTCAGGAAAGAGGGTTCCATGACCGAACGATTTTTGAGCAGCATGACAAAGTATGAGAATTACAGGAAAAGATTCCCACTGTACTCTATGCTGGTGTGATCACTTCTGGATCAGTTGGTCTAGGCCAGTAGTCGGCAAACTCATTAGTCAACAGAGCCAAATATCAACAGTACAATGATTGAAATTTCTTTTGAGAGCCAAATTTTTTAAACTTAAACTATATAGGTAGGTACATTGTTATTAACTTAATTAGGGTACTCCTAAGCTGGCCTTTGCTAAAAACATCCTCAATCTGATTGAGGTACGTTCGCTGAGGTCGGCCCCTTCCAATTCTCCTATCCACATTTATCTTGTATACTTGTTTCGTCTATCTCCTTTCGTTCATCCCCTCTATATGTCCAAACTATCTTAACATACCTTTCTCAATCCTCGACACTACATCTTCTTTCACTCCACAACGTTCCCTAAAATTAACTTAATAAACTTTACTTTTGTCACCCGCGCGCGATTTGCGGACGTGACTAGCACTAACCACTGCACATGAGACTGCTGACTGCCTCACTCAACTTGTGCATGAATTGCGTGCGCCTCCCCCGCGCTGTGTATCCCGTGGCGCACGACCGACACCCCCCACTTCTTCTAATGCCACTTCTTCAAAATAGACTCGCCCAGGCCGAAAACCGACTTCTGTGCGTGGGCTACGAAGTTTCAATCGCACTGTACGTGCACGCCCGCACGTGGTATTTTGTGGAAGAGCCACACTCAAGGGGCCAAAGAGCCTCATGTGGCTCACGAGCCATGGTTTGCCGACCACTGGTCTAGGCTGACATCCCCTTAAGAGCCTAACTGAGAAACTGGCTTTGCCCTGGGGAGGACATTCAGACTGTTGGGTGCATTAGAATCATTTAATAGGTTATAGGTTAAAGGGGTAAGGAAAGTTGTAGCAATCTTCAAATCACATGTCCCATGGAAGGACAAGTGGACTTTTATGAACCGGCTCAGATGTCAGTTCCAGAGATGATAAAGTTAAAGGAGGTGGATGCAGCTTTGTATCTACTGCATTTATTTATGTCTCTCCTTTATGCACGTTCTAGCTAGTCTTCTGGTTTCTTAGGCTTGTGCCTTATCATTCCTCCTAGAGCAATGATGGCGAACCTATGACACGCGTGTCAGAGGTGACACACGAACTCATTTTTTTGGTTGATTTTTCTTTGTTAAATGGCATTTAAATATATAAAATAAATATCAAAAATATAAATCTTTGTTTTGCTATGGTTGCAAATATCAAAAAATTTCTATATGTGACACGGCACCAGAGTTAAGTTAGGGTTTTTCAAAATGCTGACACGCCGAGCTCAAAAGGTTCGCCATCACTGTCCTAGAGTGTTATCTACTCTTTCATTCATTCGACACGTATTTATTGACTAACTCTTACTCTTCAAGGCTAGGGCACTGCTGTAGGTGGTTGTTGAATCTGCACTATAGGTGTTGTTGCTTTTAATCTTTCCATCTCCCAAAGCACCTAACAGAATACTAGCTCAGAGAAAGTGTTTAATAAATATTTGACAAAATGGATAAATGTGCAAAAAAAAAAAAGCTTTCTCACAACAGTTGCTGAATAACAATCAATCGGCATCCTTGTAGGTAATAAGCTCCCCATCGCAGAGGTTATTTAAGTATTCCTGAGCAGCCCTTGTCAGCAAGGCCACAGAGTCAGTTTGGGCATTCAGAAAGAAATAGGATTTAAGGCCTGTAAATTCAGCTCTGGCTCGAAATCCATACTTTGGTGAGTGTTCTTGTCCCTGTCCCGTGGGGCAAAGGGGACAGAGAGTCATCTAGAAGGCATCTCTATAGTAAGCGGTCTGCCCGGACAGTCTCCCTGCCCACCGGAAGTCAGAGACACATTCATCTCCCCGCCGTCTGCGTATCCGAAAACGTTTAGTTCCCAGCTGAAAACTGAGATCCACAAAGATTCATGCATCCTTAGAGGACTTAACTTTATTTAAAGAAAACATATCACTGTGTTCAAGCGTAAGCTCAAATTAATTATAACAAGTGTAATATTTGGCCAACCTTAGTCTCATGATTCAACATTCCCGCTTGATCAGTTTCCAGAACTAAATGAGAGCCTGTAACCATTTGCAATGTAATAACACTTTCTGCCTTTATGACTGCTTTCATCTGAGGATCTCAAAGCTTGGTGCAAACAGTAATTAAGGTTCACCTGGGAGGTAAGGATGCATTTGCTTGGCTTCTTTGGCAAAGTGGGTGTGGGAGGGGGTGATGGTCAATGTCCAGGCAGAAACTGGCATGGTGGGCTCCCTCTTCCCACTTACATATTTTTTATGATCCCAGTAAATCAGTCACATTGTTTAAGCAACAAGTTGACATATGTGTACTTAAACTAAAATAGTTTTTATCCAGGATAAGATAAGTTGAAATAAGTGATTATGTGGAAGATAAAAGGACGAGTAGGGGACTTCCATCAGAATTTCTAGACTAGCTATCATAAAAAGAAATTCTTGAATTTTCCCCCTCCCCTCCCCCACCCTCATCCCTCTCTCCCTTCCTTTCCTTCTTTCCATTTGTTCAGCACACATCCTTTGAGTATCTAATACTGTCAGGTGCTCGATGGGGTGGGCCTATGAAGTGAAAAAACAAAATCTTTGCCTCCTTGGAGTTTATATGCTGGTGAGGAAAGAAAAAAAGAAACCAATAAATAAATAGCAAAAATAATAACAAATTAAAAAAACAACAACAAAATTTGTTTACAGGCACATACATGTAAACACATACATATATGTCTGCATGTATATATGGGCTCTAGGGAAAGACAGACAAAAAGAAAGGGAATAAGGGGTGGCAGGGTGGGACTCCAGAGGTGGGTGCTACTTAATACAAAGTTATCTGGGAAGGCCTCCCAGTTAAGATAACATCTGAATAGGAACCTGAAGGAAGTGAGAGAAGGAATTTGATGGGGGTGAGGGGGTGCATTAGGACACAAGGAACTGCATGAACACAGGCTCTGAGCTAACAGCTGGCAGCATCCCTCATGTATTTCAGGAACAGCAAGCAGGCCAGAGAGTCTAGGATGCAGGGAGAGGTGGGGAAGACGGAGACCTCCCAACCACTGCGAGGCCTTTGGCTCTCGCTCTGCGTGAGATAGAAAGCTCTGAGGAAGGAGTGACACATCTGATGTACAGTTTAGCAAGATCACGTTGGCTGCTGTGTTGACTAGAGACCTCAGGAAGGCTTGGGCTGAGGCAGGGAGACCCATTAGAAGATGCCTGCAATAATCCAGGTCATAGCTTATCGGGGCTGGGACTGGAGTGACAAAGATCGGGAGCTGGGTACATTTTGATGGTACAGCTAACATGTTTTGCTGATGGGTTAATGTGGGTGTGAGAGAAAGCAGGGAGTCAATAATAATTCAGTTTGGGGCCTAAATAAACACAGTTACAGAGGTGTTTGTCCTACCACATTTTTAGCACAGGATGAAGGCCATACCTGAATGAAAACCCATCCTAAATGTTTGGAAATGATGCTAATTGTTGCCTAGAGAACCCTTCTTAGACAGATAGGTCAATCATGATTTTATTCACAATTTTACAAAACAAAACAAAACAAAATAGCTCCCAGAAAGAAAGAGATACCAAGAGGGCTTTTCAATGTTCTAGCTTAAGAGAGAAGTGACTAGATCAGTGATGGCGAACCTATGACACGTGTGTCAGAGGTGACATGCGAACTCATTTTTTGGGTTGATTTTTCTTTGTTAAATGGCATTTAAATATATAAAATAAATATCAAAAATATAAGTCTTTGTTTTACTATGGTTGAAAATATCAAAAAATTTCTATATGTGACACGGCACCAGAGTTAAGTTAGGGTTTTTCAAAATGCTGACACACCAAGCTCAAAAGGTTCGCCATCACTGGACTAGATGGATACCCATCTGTTACCACCTTAAGGAACTCTGGTACAGTCTAAGCTGAGAGCTGAACTTTCACTTTGTCCAGACTAGATGAGCTCTCTGTGTCCTTAAAATTTCTCTATAGATGCAGGGATAGGAACAGTTCAGAAAAGAAGCCATTTCCCCCCTGCAAACTCATATTCACATGTGGTACAGAGTAGTAAATTAATTTTGGTCCTGTTCTCTGATTTGTCCTTTAGCTTGACCTGATTTTCCTGCAAGCCTCAGGCACAGTTAATTTGTAGGGAGGGGTGCGTGTACACATTAGCGAGTGTGTATTTGTGCGTCTGTGCGAGTAGATGGGAATCTGTGCTGAAATATTAATACAGCACCTTTTTATTATTATTTATAGGACAACTATATCTCCAGGGCTTTTAAAATAAGAAGAAATGGAAGATAGGTGATGGGAAATTATTTTTTAGTCCTCATACCCTTTGGTTGATGTATAAATAATACAAATGAAATGGTAAACAGCATAAGGGTTCAATTATTGAATAAACAGACACAGAGGCTCACAACAGCACAAAGTTCCCAGTTGTTATTATGATAGGGAAGTGGCTATTTATGCCAAGTTCCATACGTTCGCTTTTTTTTAAGTCTTATTTGAATTTTGCTATAGTTGAATTATTTTATCACCAAACTGGAAGATAAATTTCTATCTATAAAGTTGGAAATCTAAAGCTTGGTTATAAGTGGGCCACAAATATACAACGTCAATCTTCATGGAATAAGTGAAAAGCAAATGGTGATAGTGTACGGGAATAAAACAGTTGCTTAATTGGTTCCCAGTGACCCGTCATTCCAGACCCGCATGCCATATTAAGGATGGAGAAACTGCTTAAGCCTTTCCAGGAAAATATGCCAAGTCTTGTAAAGAAAGGCAAACATTTTCCTTAAAACAGCGACAAAGGAACCATTCCCACAGAACCATATTGGAACCATCCACTTAACAGTATGTTATGAGTGAAATTTCCTCTTCTCCAATGGGCCCTTGATTAAAAGGAGTATGTCACCAATGTAATCTCCCATAGGGTTAGGGAACCTTATATATTTAAATTGGTTGGCTGTCCCCTAAGAGTTCTACCAATGGAATGGTGAGAAACCCATTAGTGCCATTTTGTTTTCATTTATTTATTTTTATTTATTTATTTACTAGTATTTATTTATTAAATATATATTTTTATTGATTTCAGAGAGTAAGGGAGAGGGAGAGAAATAGAAACATCAATGATGAGAGAGAATCATTGACCGCTACCTCTTGCATGCCCCCCTACTGGGGGCTGAGCCCGCAACCCGGAGCATATGCCCTGACTGAGAATCGAACTGTGACCTCCTGGTTCTTAGGTCAATGCTTAACCACTGAGCCACGGTGGCTGGGCCATTTTGCTTTTAAATTTCACAGAAAAGTCTCAAACTGAGCACAGTCACCCTCTCAAGGGCTCCCCTTCTGGAGCATCATTGGCGATGGATGTGCTGCAGTCAATCATAAGCCCATCGTTCAGATAGAGGTTCCCATCGCCTCACTTGCTTGCATCACTTTGTGGGAAATGAAGCCAGTGCATAATGGCATTTTCTATTGTTATTGTCACAGTTAGCGAGGAATTAATATTAATAACAGGAAGAGAGCAAAGGGGAGGCTAGACATCGTAAGTATCGTCACCTGGGCAGCTTCACCAGGAAGCTGCAACTTCACACTCCCCAGGAAACCACTGGTCCACTCCCTGCAGACCCCTGCAGGGAGGGATTGAACAAAGGGGGAAATGGGCTCATGCACAGGGAAGTCAGGGTGATGTAGGGAAGGGGCTTGCCTATCAGTCTAACCTGGGTAATGATAATTGGCTCGGGTGGTGAGGCCACTGCAAGGGTGTGAAATCTTGAAGGGTTAATTGGTTAAGCTCTTCACTATAATCTCCAGACAGAGTGCTCTGTCTCTTGTTCTGCTCTTATGTTCTCTTGCTTCGCTCTTGCCCTGGATTAAAAGGAATGTGTCGCCCCTGTAATCTCCCATAAGGTTGCTCCTCTCTTGCTCCATGACCCACACTTGCCCGTCCTCTCATCATAGCCACATGGCCTTAAGCAGCCACGTGTACTTCACCTGCAAGATGCTGGCCTGGACTGTGCTTTCATATGGAGCAAAGCCTCTATGTAGTGGCCTTAATTCTTATCCTGCTGAGAACAAGAATGGACTTTTCCATGGTGAGATGGGGGGAAGGGGACATTGGAAACCTAGGGGTATAAGGCCATGGCAATAAAGATCACTCACCCACCAATGCAAGCCCCAGGAAATTCATTTCCTTGCAACATAGGGAGAACTCCACTTCCACCGGTAATAGATGGGGACACAGAGGGTGCCCTACCAGTAACACTTTCCGAATCTGGCTTATGGCAGGACATGCCATCCTTTAGGTCTAATTCTTCAGTTTTTTCCATTCTAAGAGGAGTACACACCATCTCAAATTCCATGCTAAGGAGAAATGTAAAAGAGCCAATCACATAGACTTGCTTTCCCTAAGAGTCGACTCATACCCGGCTTGTACAGTAGAGGCATGAAAGCCAAAACACACCAATTACCATTAAGCCCAGACATAAAGAGATCAATGCATGGGCTAACAATTGGGTGCTGTCAAATGCGCAAACCACTACATTTCCGTCTTGTTAAATCATCAGATGGCCGTTTCTTTTTTAGTTAAATAGGGATAAATAATAAAAAACAATTTACAACTAAAAGATGCTAGTGTTTTGCAGCTGCTGAATGTCTTTTGGGGAGATTAGATTCTATAATGAGGAGATATAACCATCATTTTATAAAAGCTGTTGCTGTCTTGGGAAAAACACCACGGAACACGATTAGAAAAAGCCTTTTCTTCATGAACCTTTTACAGTCATGTGCCAACTGCTTGGCATATGCTTAATGATATCTCCATAGCTAAAAATCATAATTTGTTACTGTAAATCGTGACATCGTGTATTAATTTCAACTGTGCTTTTATTGGCTCTACCTTTGACTTGAGTGGTTCAAACTTGCAAAGCCATACAAAAGCTGAAAAGCAATTCAACCACCTACATTTTAACATATATATGTATATATTTCCCGATAGCTTGGTTAGAAGTCTTTCTCAAATAATTTAAATATTACTTCAAGCCTAGCTGCGTGCTGGTTCTCCACTTAGGGTATCAAAGACACAGTAATGGGATGAGAATTACAGGGTGGGGAAAATTCTTCATGTAGTATACACAATTAGTATTAGGCAATAAACAGCTAACATTACTATCCTCCTTGTTTTTTTAAATTATAGGGTCAATTAAGACAGTATCAAGTGATGTAACTTCGACATTCGGAGACATTTCTAAAAGAGGTAAATTGCTTGGCTTCTCTTCCTTTCATGGGAGAAATGAAGAGAGGAGGGAAGGAACAGGCACTGTTATTTCCTT
The DNA here is from genome assembly GCF_000412655.1 of Myotis brandtii. Classification (NCBI taxonomy): domain Eukaryota; kingdom Metazoa; phylum Chordata; class Mammalia; order Chiroptera; family Vespertilionidae; genus Myotis; species Myotis brandtii. Next base: position 13,791,839 of record NW_005362269.1, on the reverse strand, counting down.
CTCTTCCATCTCCACTCCCTCCCAGACCAGGGCTGTGGGCATCTCCAGCTACAGCATCTCCTTAGTAGCAAGACCCAAGTACATCCTGATCCAAAGACTCCCTTTCCTTGCTGCTGCTGCCGCCCACAAAGAGAGAAGTGTCCTCAAACAGAGTTTCATTTCCAGAACATTCTAATTCTTTATAGTCAAAGGTCTACACTCAAGTTGATTAAGAAGTACACATTGCCAGGTATAAACACAGTCACGGGGACATAAAGCCCAGCATAGGGAATACAGACAATAATCCTATATAATAAAAGCCTAATATGCTAAGTGTCCAGTTGTCCGGTAGGCCATTCAACCAATCAAAGTGTAATATGCTAATGATATGCTAAGGCTGCTCAACTGCTCGCTATGATGTGCACTGACCACCAGGGGGTAGATGCTCTGACCTGTAGGTTAGCTTGTTGCTGGGGTCCGGCTGATCGGTACTGAGTGAGATGGGCCAGACATGCCCTGGAGCTCTCCTGTGGTCCCTCCCCGGCTGGCCAACCTCCTGCATCCCTCCCCGGCCCTGATTGTGTACCGGTGGGGTCCCTCGGCCTGGCCTGCACCCTCAGGCTGAGGGACACCCCCCCAACAGTGTATGAATTTCGTGCACTGAGCCTCTAGTATTGTAATAACTATGTATGGTGTCAGATGGGTACCAGGTTTATCAGGGTGATGACTTCATAAGTTATATAAATGTCTCATCACTATGTTGTACATCTGAAACTAATATAATACTATAGGTCAGGTGTAATTAAAAAAAAGTCTACCCTCAAGCTCTGGTGTGTTTATATCCAAGGCCAAAATTGGGAGCCTTTCAGGAAAACTTTTTATATCCTAAAACAAGATTAATAACATCTAGAAGGAAAATAGATAATAGGTTTTCTCAGTTTAGCAAATATTTCTGTAGTGTTGGCATCATAAAAATTCTTGTTTAAAATCTTTGGGGATTAGAATAAATCAGTATGTATATGTGTCTGTAGATATATTTCTTTATAATTTTTTTTTAAAATCAATGACCATACAAGCATTAAGCAAATGTCCTCTCATCTAAGACAAAGAACTTCATACCAGGACTCAGAGTCTTAGGATAAACTAAGATCAAATTGGCTCTTCCTCAGACTTTATCCCCCGCCCCAAACCCCACAACAGGGGGTCACACAGATCAACAACCCCCCAGTTAAGCTCCCACTTACTCCAATCAACATAATTTCCAAGTAGGGAGATGGCAATCTCCAGGAAGCCTGACACAGTTCTCCATAAGCAGGTTTCAAAGGCTTTGCTCTGGGCTGCTGGGTTCCATGGAGAAATTTACCTCCCAGGATGAGGGTAACAATTAGTGATTCATTCACTCTAAGAGTGATAGTACTAGGTGAGAAAGATCACACCTTTGTGAATGAACATGAGAAAATGCAGAGTTGTAATTATTTAGCATTTTTTTCATGCTAAACCTCCTCACACAAGTCCCAGAACCCAGCACTACTGTTAACTCCTTACAGGCTGATAAGGAAGCAGGGGGATGGGTGCTGTAGAGCCACATGCTTTGGAGAGGAGCTCTGACAGCACTATCAAGGTTTATCCTTGCAGCTCCCATCCCCTGGTGTAGGCCCAGAGAGTTATTTACCAGGCTTTTCCTGGGTTGCCTCTATGACTTTGCTTACTTTCAGATGCTAGGCTACATCATCCCTGGGTTAAATACAGGAAAAGGAAAGAATTTTCTTGTTTTAAATTCTGAGCTCAGGAGAGAGGCTCTATCTTCTCTCTCCTCCTTATCTTCTAGTACAGCATAGGGACTGGGACCATCACTTAAGGCCTCATGGCATCACAATCCCCAATGGGCCTCTCCCCACTACAGCCTTACACAGAGGATGAGAATGAAGATTACAGAGCACAGTGCTTCCTCCCTCCAGCTGGACTCGTGGGCACAATAGTGGGCACCCAAGTCATCCATGTCCCAATCCTGGTAACTGAATATGTTAGCATGCATGGTAAGAGAGAACCAGTTGTGATTAAGTTAAGGATCTAGCACTGGGGTGATGGGGGGAGAGAAGAGGAAGGCAGGAGGGTCAGAGGTCACAGAAGCAAAGGTCAGAGTGATGTGAGGAAAGGGCCATGAGCCAAGGAATGCAGGCGGCCTCTGGACCTGGAAAAGGCAAGGGCATGGATTCTTCCCTGCCAAGAGCTTGATGTTAATCCTCTAAGACTCCTTTAGGACTCTGACCTCCAGAACTATAAGAGAATAAATCTGTGTTGTTTTAAGCCTTTAAGTGTGTGGCAAATTTGTTAGATTAGTACAGTAACAGGAAACCAACACAATGCACGATGTGGCTTTAAAGACCTGCTCTAGTGGCCCGTCCTGCCCAGTGTCAGGACCGCTGACAGCAGGGTGCCGGGAGTAGGGTTGACGTGGTGAGAAAGATTTCTAGCCTGCTCCCCAATTCTTCAGCCAGAAAACCGAGCTCTGTGGGAGCCATCAAACCCACAGTAAACAGAAATAACACTGACACTGTCAGCTCTGGCAAAAGTCACCACGTAGTGAGTCAACAAACATCTTAACAACTATCCAAGGAGGAAACGTGCTAGAGCAGTAGCTTCGGAAACCTTTAAGAGCTGGGGATTGGCGTCTGCATTGGGGAAACCCACGAGCCCATGTCTTGGTTCCAAAGCTGCTCTCTAGACAGTCTGCCCAGCGGCGGCCCACTGGCCTCACTTGGCATACGGATGGACATACATCTTTTGGCCAAAACAGTGTGTTATCCCCTTAATTGAATTTTAATGCCTTTGACTGAAATATGCACTCTCTAGTTTGCCACAGGCCTCACCATTCCCTCTCACTTACCCCTGGTTATTTCATTCATTCATATTGCCTAACTGGTCCTTGCAGGCACTTGAGATTTCAATCCAAGGGTAAGAGCTATGGTGACTCATCATTATGCATTTACTACTGAACACTTTGAGGCAATTCTCCTGACCTCCTCCCCTCCCCTGCCCCAACCCCAGCACTCAGGTCCTATTCAATATCTGCAGTGACCCACCCAAGTCTATTCCTTTGCGTGTTCCTTTTGACCTGCCACAGGGCTCTGTGGTTGGGCATGCTCAGTAGGTTCACTGAAAAACTGAATAAGGACACAAGTGGTCTTATCACTTGTAGGGCTAGAATTAAAATCTTCTATTTGGATAAGAAAATGAAGATCCTAAAAGATCTGAATCACCCATGCTGAAAACTAAGAGGGTAAATATAAAGTTCTGCATTTAGAAGACAGAAAAAAGAAACTAAACCGATGTAAGCACTGGATGGGAAAATATGATTCCACAGAAGCACATATAAAAAAGCCTTCAAAGTTTTATATTGCAGAAGCTCTGGCATGAGACACTGATTGATGTGTTTGCCCCAAACAAACCATTCTGATCAAGGAAAACCATACTTCTGCCTAAGATAGCACATATGCACAGATGCAGTAATAGTTCAAGACGGACATCTGTCAGCCGGAGGTGTTCATAAGAAAATGGGCAGGAGGGTGTTGGGAGTTTATCTGAGTCAGGTGAAGGTCGGTGGCAAGTAGATGCTCATAGAGAAGAACTGGCAAGCAAGGTCTGGTGTGCACAGGTGCAGATTCAACCAGTCCATACAGCCCAGTTCTGTAGAAGGAGATTGGCATGTGTCTGGCTTGCTTGCAGAAGGCAGAAAAGCACCATGAAATAGAGGAATAGAAGGTATTCTAAGGATCTGACTGGTACACACATGGAATGGGCTTTCCTGTGTGGGAGTGAGTTCACCTTGGGTGGAGGCAATCAGGCAAATGTTAGACAGCCTTTTGAGGGGATGCCAGAGAGGAAATCCAGGTGTGGATAAAATGAGATAAGATGACTTCCTTGGCCCAGTCCAAAAGCAATATCCTTGGATACCCTACCCGCATTGTCCTCAAGATAATGTATAATTTGGAATGGGATCCTGTGGAGGGAGAAGAGGAGAAATCAAGTTTATTTACGTGGAGTAGAAGATGCCACTTAGGGACAATCCAAAGAGGCTTTCGCTTCCATTAACTTGGTCCCTGGTGAACCTCAGTCTCAGGAATGTGTTTCAGAAGCATGTCCTGGGCTCTTCATTTGTTAATCAAAGAGACCCAAAATATCCTAGCTTTTAAGTTTTCAATGTCATTTGTAGCATCTTTTTCTCTGTGGCTTCACCTGTTTTTAACGTTTTAAAAGATTCTTCGCATCCTGTAAACAACATTCACCCATTCTAAAAAGGACGCCCAGCACGTGGGACATCACAGGGGTGAACCTTTCCTAGCATCTAAACACTGCCGACAGGTCAGGGTTTCCCTGTCCCTCTTTCCTGACTCAGGATAATTGCTAAATCAGATGATCCACCAGTTGGCACCGCGGATACATGCAGTGTATGCACAAAATAGACACAGAGACATGGCGCATGGAGCAGACTGACATATCTCAGAGGGAAGGGGGAAGGATGAGCAGCAAGAGATCAACCAAAGAACTTACATGCATATTAGAACTTACATGGCCTGGCTGGTTTGGCTCAGTGGTTGAAACATCAATTTATGAACCAGGAGGTCAGGGAACATGCCTGGGTAACAGGCTTGATCCCCAGAGGGAGGTGTGTAGGAGGCAATCGATCAATGATTCTCTCTCATCATTGATGTCTCTATCTCTCTCTCCCTCTCCCTTCCTTTCTGAAATCAATAAAAACATACTTTTTTAAAAAAAGAATTATATATATAAAAGCCAAGCAACCAGAAGGACCAGAAGGGCTGGTTGCTATGATGTGAACGGTGGCCAGCCAACTAGTCCGATGGGGATGGGGACGGCCAGCAAACCTCCTGCAGCCCCTTTGCCTGGGTGGCCCACCCCTGATTGCCCACCCATCCTGATCGGGGGCAGGGCCAGCAGACCAACCACCCTCGTTCCCTCCCCCAGCTGGCCCCGGCTCTGATTGGTCCCCCCCATCAGGGGTGGGGCTAGCTCACCTCCGAAAGGCCTCCCAGCCCTCCCACCTGGCCAGGCCCAAATTGGTCCTGCTTGTGGGTGGGGTCAGCTGGCCAATCTCCTGAGGCCCCTCCCCCCGGCCGGCCCCCATCCATGCACAAATTTGTGCACCAGGCCTCCAGTATGCATATAAACATTTTCCATAGACTCATACAATAGTGCAAGGAAGACCTGGGGTGGGGTGGTAGCCGGGTGGAGGGGGGCAAGGAAAGAAGAAAAATGGGGACATCTGTAACACTCTCAACAATAAAGAAACTTTAAAAAAATGAGATATCTGGGAAGAGTGTTTTGGAAATGGTTAAAGGTGGTAAATTTAGTTTGGAAATGATAAATTCTGTGCCTTACAGCCTACAGAACACTATGTCTGCTTGTCTGTCTGCCTGCCTGTCTGTATGTATAAAACTAGAATGCACTCAGCGAGTGCATAGCATTCTCCCGTTCACTTCAGACCTTATCACGCCCTCATTTGATTCCGAATGTCAGGCTGCCGCAAGCGGCGGTGTGACTGCCTAAAACCAGAAGGCGAGACTTGAAGGGTCTGGCCACAGTGACACGGGAGCCAAGGAGAGATTTGAGACCAGTCTTTCTCCCAGACGGTGGGAAGACGATGCACTGTTCTGAGCTGTGACGTTAATGAGGGTGATTACGAGCAGATCTTTGAAGTTAGTGTTATTTTTCACAAACCCCTTTTAAATGAAAATAAATGCCATTCCTGCCCAATCAAGTTCGGACTAATGGTCTGAAACATTCAGAGAAAGAGAAAGTAATGATGGGGAGACTTTCCACTTGAGGAGAGAAAAAAAAAAGCAAAAAACTTCTGCAACCATTGGTTTAATTGAAATTAAATCCTTAGAGTAAAAGTGAATTTTTATCTTATTTGGAAAAAAATGGTGAAACTTGACTTCCAGATGGATCTCCACTATTTGGGGCAAAACATAGTTCAGAAATAAATGTAAGGAGAGGGTTGGGAATCGATAGCTATTCACTAATTCAGAGAAGGAGAGAAAAGGGAGGAATAGGATGCCAGAGAAATAAGAGAAGACAAAGCAAAAGGTAGAAATGCTGAAGGGGATTCATAAGAAAAGTCATAAAGGGGTTTTTGACCACTCCCAGAGGCCTAAAATAAAATGTACATATCCGAAACCTGCAAACCCAACCCTGCGGTGGGGTAAAGCCCCTTCGGTCCATTACACCAGAAGAGGATCATGGAACGTGGGTGGGAAGAAAGCTTATGCACACGTGTTTGTCCGAAACCTATTGTTACATGACAAATGTCTGGCAGTAATTTCCCATATTTCAGTCAAAAAATGTCAGCTTAACGCAGGTGCACTGTTTCCCTTTTTCTCCCCCAATTTGAAAACCGTTTACAAATGCATCTTGGTGACTCAGACCCCAAAATTACCAAACCCAATCACAGAGCGAGGCTGCCTAGGAATCTGAACTTTGTTTACACAATTAGGAGCCGCTCACGTGCACATTCCATAAATGACAAGGTTCCCGCCGCAAATTAACAAGAACAATTTTCCCATCTCAGGAGCTGTCAGGATGGGCCCTGTTGGCCAATTTATCTTACTCTCGCACATCTCTGGTGCTTGTCAATCAATGTGGGAAACATTTGGTGCTGATTGCCATTTTTCTCTCCACTTCCTTTTGCCTCTTGTACCAGGCAATTTCCTGCAAGTCAATCAAGGTCAAAGCCGACCTTGTTTAAATAAAACGCGGCCGAGCTCTTTTCACACCAACAATTTCAAAGACGGAATGAGCTGTATCTTTTACATTTACATTTATACTACCTTCCCCCCTTCCCCCCCAACCATTTTCTCCGAAAATGCCACCCTTGAGTGATAAGTCATAACTAAAGCCACCTAGAGACTGAGAAAGCTAAGTTGAGAAGTGAGGAGGAAATGTATATTTCAGGTATCTATCTTCACTGTTAAAGATCCGCTCAGCCAACAAGAGAGGTCTTTCCATGAAAAAATACTGATTGTCTGCCTACCAATACTCAGCCCTATTTGGAGGCAGGACCACATGGCACAAACAATATTCCCCTGATCGTCAGAATTTGATAACTCAAAGTAAGCCGTTTGAAGTGCTGGCCCTAGAGATCGGTCCTGCAGGTGAGAGGGTTTCAGGACATTTTGGTGGTAGTTTCTGTTGTTATTGACTCAAGCATACTAGTAAACACTTACTATTATTATCGTCACCATTATTATATGCTTGGAAGAAAAAAGTGCGGGAGAGGAAGCAGCCAGGTCCTATTGGAATTCCTGAAAACAATCTACTCACAGGTTTGTTTTGGAAACCTTCATTTCCCTGCAAACCCTGGATAATCTCTATTTTTCTGAATAAATCCGGCTGTGGTTGCTTATAACTCTGCACCCCCACCCCTGCAGATGTTAAGAATACGCATTGAAATGAGGCCTGGCTAAATGTGACTCTAGGAAAGAAAGGAACACAGCTGGGCAAATATAGAATTTCCCGACAACAGTAACACGCAGCTTAACTGCCACAGAAGCGCTATGCTCTCAAAATGATTAATAAGAAGTCAATGCGTTTAAGCGCCTACTATGGATACTATAGACCCAGTTTGGTGTTTTCGAAAGTGTGGATTTCCCCCCCTTTAAACCCGAAACAAACAAGCGAAACATCCACAAATGCTCAGAGTAAGAACGATCCCCATCCTTTTACGCCCAATGCAATCTCACTGGGCTTACTCAGGTGAGCCCACGTCTCATTTTGTTTCGTCATTTGTCAGAGGTCACTACTGATGTGGTCACTGGTCTGTGTGACAGTTATCTACTGAGTGTCTATTATGCATCTGGCACCACCCAGGACACAATGGTGGGTGAAGCCGAAGGAGTCTCCCTGTCATGGAGCCTAGAGTCGTCAGGGTAGTAGATGCTAATGACGTCGCCTCAGAAATAAAAGTATTAGGACAGCCTGAGCTTAGTGCACTGGTGACCTAAGCCAGGCTGCATTAGAAATGTTCCATGAGGGTGTCAACCAGCTGAATTCTCTTTTTTTAAAAAATATAGTTTTATTGATTTCAGAGAGGAAGGGAGAGGGCAAGAGAGATAGAAGCATCAATGATGAGAGAGAATCATTGATCGGCTGCCTCCTGCATGACCCCTATTGGGGATCGAGCCCAAAACCTGGGCATATGCCCTGATGGGGAATCGAAAGTGATCTTCTGGTTCATAGTTCAATGCTCAACTACTGAGCCATGCTGGCTGGGATCAACCAGCTGAATTCTGACTGATCAGAGCTAAATGCCCTAGCCCAGGGCTGCTCAAAGTGTGTGGTCCAGGGGCCCCCCCGCCCTCCCCCGCCACAGGCCCAATGAGAGAACCTTTCAACCAATGGACAGAATCTTTCAGAGCAATGTGACATTGCCTGATGACACTGTCCACCAGTAGGGATGGGTCATTTGGGTCACTGACCAGTTTGGGTGAGCTCAGCATCACACGGTGATTCCCATGTGGTACAAAATGCACACACACATAAGACCATATTTAAAGGGTCCCTGAAGAACTAGAAAAATTGGAGGTAAAAGTCTTACACCCACAGACAGTTGGAGAAGTTCTGATCTGAGGATGTAAATATCCTCCCCCTGCCTCATGTTCGCTAAGCCGAACACTTGGCTTCATTTAGAGCCCAGGAAGCGACCACGCCCTCCCCTTCTTGGCCTGAGATGTCTTGGTTGCCATCAGAGCAGCATGACTGAGAGCCATACTCATGAGATCCTTTAGGAGGAAAAGGCGAATTTGGGCAAAACAAATTCGTATTTCTTTGGGCTACACAACATGTACAATCAAAGGTAACTGCCGAGGAGGGCTCCTAAGGTCCGCGTTTATGTTCCATTTCTGGTTCTGGAACTGGTACCAGGGGCGCACTCCATCTGGGCAAAATTCATTGGCCTGTGCACTTACGATATATATATATACACACACACACACACACACACATATATATATATACATACACACACACATATATATGCTATGTATAAAAATGCTTCCACAGAAGTTTTTAAAAATGTCAATCAAAAAAGATAGAGAAAGGCAAAGAAACTTTTTAGAGGAGGCTGAGAAGACATGACAACCCAACGCCATGTGTGAAGCAAATGCTGGACCGGGGAAAAAGAGCTAGAATGGGCATTATTGGGGCAACTGACATTTAAAGATGGACTGAGGATTAAGTAATGCACAAGGTCAATTCTAAATTTTTCTTTTTTGTAATTGCACTGTGGGAATCCAAGAGGAATGGCTTGGCTTCTAGGAAATACCCACTGGAAATACCTCTTTCAGGGGGAAGGAGGATTGGTGTGGGGGCCTCTTAGTCTTAACTGGTGCAGGAGAAACAATGTGTGTGTGTGCTCGGGGGAACAGATAGAAAGCAAATGACAAATGGGGCAAATATGCACCATTGATGAATCTGGCAAAGAGTGAAGGGTTATTTCTTTCCACTATTTCTGTAATCTTGAAGTGGCCTCAAAATAGAAAAGTTATAAAAATGAGGATAACAATTATAAAATCAAAGTCAACTGTTCTTCAAATGAATGAGGGGTCTTGCCAGATGGCACATGGTTGCTCCAACAAACTGGGTGTTTCGTGAGAAGAAAAGCAACGTTGCAAGGTCTCTCTCAGCATTCAGAGGTTACCGAGGGGCAGTTCCCTGGGCAGACAGGGTTTTCAACCCAGTCTGACACAGTGCAATAGACCAAATTTTTTTTTTACATTAATTCATTTGTGATCTTTACCCTGACACTGAGTATCTTATCTCGAGGGGGTCCTTAATGGTGTATTATATATTTTATTGATATTTCTTTTATTCTGGGTTTTTCTTCCTTGTGATTCTACCTGTGGTTACTCTCTGTCTCCTTCCAAATGCAATTCTCCTGGGAGCCCAGGCACTGCTCAGAGCTTTGTGAGGCTGCTAGACCGTCCCCTGATTTATCAGGTTCTCAGTTAACACGGGGTGGGGACAGGAAGGATGGTAGACAACACCCCAGGATGAACCAAACAAACATGATTCTGCATCAAGTTCACGTTTACGTGTGTAGAACTTGTAAAAGGGCGACATTCAGTTCTAGCAGAAAATGCAGCCTTCCTTCAATTACTCCCATCATCTTAATCTTCTTAAAACTATCATTATTTTATCCTGGGTCACGTTATACACTCGAATTCCAAAGCTGTTTGCTTTGGCATAAAAGTTGGGGTCCCAACTCTTCTATGCCTGCTCGGAACTCTTTGTGGAAGTTACACCTTTCTTTCTCTGCCAGCAGGCTCTGAGATTCAAATGCTTACATATTGTACCTTTTAGCACTTCCTTGTGGGCAAGGCATCTGTTGGACTTGCCTTAAATCAGGCCATCTTGTGAGCTAGGTCAGTAATTTAGTTTTTCTCCAACCTTGGAAAATTTTCCTCTTTTTTTTTTTTTTTTTAAAGAAACCCTGCCTATACTCACTGTTAACGCAGGGAATATTTTCAATATCAATGGAAATTAAGCCATTAATTGGACATTAATTTTTTTCTATATTTTCCTCTCTACTGTTTAAATACACACATGCTCACATGCATGTGCCCACACAGCCTTTCATTTCTAAAATAGAAGTTGGGTTGCCCGGCTTGTGTAATTCAGTGGTTGAGCTTTGACCCATGCACCAAGATGTCGCACCTTCAGATTCCTGGTCAGGGCACATGCCCGGATTGCAGGCTCCATCCCCAGTAGGGGGCGTGCAAGAGGCAGCTGATCTATGATAGTTCTCTCTCATTGATGTTTCTATCTCTCCCTTTCCCTTCCTCTCTCTCAAATAAATAAATAAATAAATACACATTTAAAAAATAAATAAAATAAAAGTCAGGTTAAAAAAATCCATACCTCAGGTTCTATCTAACGAACCTCTTCATTTTTCTTTCCTAAAAGCTGCGATGCCTCGGTTTTCTATGCTAACAAATGGTATATGACAGGTTCACCGATTTACTGCTCTGCGCCCTTTTTAATTATGGATGTTTGAAGGAAATTTTCACTGAAGAAAACAATAAATCACCAGTGAAATTATTTGTTAGTTGAATGAGCTGAATAAACAGTTGGCTTCGGGGCAAAGATTCGTCTGGCATCTTTTAAGTCATCACATATTTTTTCTTTCTATTTCTGCACAAAAGCAGGATGGGGCCTGTCAGAATCAGCTGGGACTGGAGCATGTGGCTGAGAAGTAGGAAAATAAATAAGTACCCAACCCCCAGACGTCCTGAGGGTTGAATAAAATATTTTTGGTTAAGTTTTACTAATATTCATTAAAATATTAATTATATTATTATAAAGAATGACAAGACACAAAAACATTTACAGAGTATGTACTGTATATATACCTCATTTCATTTAATTCTAACAACAACCCAATTTTCCTGCACCCACAACATGGTCAACAGTTATCTTTATGCTAGAAAGTGGCCAACCCAGAATTTCAGACCAGTTTCTGATTCCAGATCTTGAGCTTTCATCCATCAAGTGTCCATAAATTTCCTCAAAGGGAACCACACCTCCTCCAAGAAGTCCTCATGTAGTATTGAAATGAAAGAGTCCAAATTGGTGGCTAAAAGCCTGGTTCAGAATGTTACCTTAAACCTAGACAATGCTCATTCTCTCTGTCGAGGCAACAAAGAAAGCAGATTTTCTAGTGACTCCTCTGCAAAAACTAATAATGTCAACAATAGAAAATAAACTTAAAACAATAAGTTAAATTAAAATATTAAACAAACAAATGAATGAAAACAAAAAACCCCATAAAGATCGCCCCAAACAGGCTGAGTTGAGAATCACAGGAAAAAGCACTATCACTGAGTTTCTTGAGGGAGGTGAGGGGAATAAGACTGTTCGTTTGGACTTGAAAGCATGGAAAGTGTCTGGAATGATATCTAACTGTTGCTTATTTATAATAAACGCCACCCTCAGAGTCACAAGCAGACACTGGGGGCTGGGAGCTTCCATGCAGGAATTAGTTGAGTGCTCTTCCTTGATGTTCCCGTTGAACTTGTCCGAAAAGTTATGAAGAATCACAGCCATTTTGAACACATTCATACAAACAGCACTGATCATCTTCAAGCTGGGCCAAATGTCTCTGCTTTGGACTTCCTCCCACATCAGCATATCGGCTGCCTGTGGGGAATCCCATAAATATCGCAGCTGGAAGCTTTGTTTAAGGGTACTTAAAAAGACCCTGGAGCTCCCAGCTTCGGAAACAGGTTTGAGTCCAATAATCAGATGTTCACATAGGAACTGCTGACCATTGCACTGTTTTAATTCAGACACTACCAACCTGTACTAAGAGAATTGCTTGTGATTCCGTATTTCAGACTAGTAGCTCAAGTCTATATCTCTTATGAGCATTTCCTATGTACCTCATTCAAAATCAGGTGCACGTTCCCAAGGGGCTTCACTGGGATTTTTGAGAGGAACCAAAGGGTCAAGGGGCCCTGGGTGGTGGAAGGCAGCCATAGAGGCCCCTGGGGCAGTTAGGTTTTTGGTTTCATGTGTTACTTTGAGAGATAAGTGATCCCGTCCCACCTACTGCAAATGTGTAAGAGTGTGGCATGATGATGGCAGCAAAAGACCAAACTCTCCTTCAGACAGCACCGGAGCTAGTTGTGTGTTCCGTTCTACAGTCTGTGGTTTTTTTTGGCACCAATGAGCTGGTGGCCTTGGGGCAGAGTTATCTCCAGAAATTAAAAAAAAAAGAATGAAAAATCTTGACTGTGTCAATAAGAAAAATGGCCAGAGTCGTAGTAAACATGGAACTTACAAATACACATCCATGTGCTCATTAATAATTAGATGGCAAAACGTGACTTCACTATTGATCAAAGAAGTTCAACTTTAAAGAATGATGGAATGCTATTTTTAAAAAGTGAGCAACTGGACCAATATTTTAATAAATGTTAATAGCATATGCTGGGAAAAGTATGAAAAATTCAGCACTCTCATACACTAATGAGAGAGTGTACATTGAAGCACAACTTTTTTGTTCATATCCTTGAATCGCTCAGCTTTTAGGGCATATTCTTGAGGTAGTTATCACAGATGCATACAAAATACGCAAGGTAGCTGACTATCACAGTAACATTGAGAAAGCAAATGTCCAACAGATGTGGAATACTTCAATAACCAAAGGGGAAGCCATACTTTGAACCATTTGCAGTCTTTAGAAATAATATTTAGAATAATATTAAATCATGTGAGAAAATATAAACACCATCATTCTTGTGTGCACTTCTGTAAAAAATACTATTTTCTATTATTAGCAGGATTACAGTTAATTTTCTTTATATTTTTCTCTTTGTACCTTTCTGAATTTAACTTTCAAAAATGAACATAAATTTAATTAAAAATATAGGTTCTTTACTCAGAATCTTGCCACTTTCTGATGTCACTGCGCTAATTATACCACAAATCCTGCAGGAAGTGGACACAGTAAGACATGCTCTTTTCTTCCAGAATATTCACCCTCATCACAGTGCAATAGATAAGGCACTGTGACGAAAATTCTGATTGAAATTGTGAAAAGTGTGACAGTCTTCCTTTTAGTTAGTTGGTTAATTAATTAATGAATTAAATTTTTGGTGAGATAGTGTCAAAGCAAAATGGGCAACCCAAGGATGCAGAAGTCTGAAAATGTACCATCCCAGGACGGGATGGGTCCTTGAAAGGTGCCACATTTGTCACTGTGACTGCCACCTCAATCTGACAACCCACTAAGTCCTATTCGTGTCCTCAAGTGACCACTTGATGGTCTTAGAGGTTTCCAGTGTGAGTTCTCTGGGGGTAGGGCCTGGTCTGAAACCCTTCAGTGAATAGGACTGTTTGTTAACTCCAATAGACAATTATGAAGGGCAATTAAAAATTCAAATTATGTTAATAGGCCAGAGAAAAATGACTGTTTGCAGAAATCAGTGGCAATTACCAGACATAATGGTTCTCAATTAGGCTGGAGGGGATTTTCAGTCATTCATAATTCACTATCTTAAATGTATCATAAAAAAGTAATTGTCACTTGTTAATAAAAGTTACTTAAAAGCAATGTTAAGTATCTTGTGTGGAAAGTAACTCTCCCCTCTCCCTCGTCAGTTTTTCAAAAGGTATACACTTAATTTAAAAATGGAGTGCACGCTATTTCAAAATAAAATCAAACAATGTGAATGTGCTTAAAATAAAGCTCTTTCTAGACCTCTCCTTTGGACTTCCCAGGGGTAAGCATTGTTTCATCCATTCAGTGATTATTCTTCTTCCCAACCACCTCCCTGCTCCCATTAAAATGAGGGGAGGGGGCTGGGAAGACTATTCAAGGAATATGTTGCATTGATATTTTTAGTCAATTAAAGGTGAAAACATAGAAACATTATCTTGCTGCTCTGTCATGTTTATTTTTCTCCCAAGGTTTTTGATTTGTTTATTTTTATATTCATACTAGAGGCTCGGTGCACGACATTTGTGCATGGGTGGGGGGAGTGCTCCTCAGCCCCACCTGCGCCTTCTCACAGTCCGGGAGCCCTCAGGGGATGTCTGACTGAGGGCTTAGGCCCACTCCCCAGACATCCTTAGTACTGCCATGGAGGTGGGAGAGGCTCCCACCACCGCCCCTGCACTCACCAGCTGTGAACCTGGCTCAAGGCTTCTGGCTGAGTGGTGCTTCCTCTGTGGGAGTGCACTGACCACCAGGGGGAAGCTCCTGCATTGAGAATCTTGCCACTTTTGAATGTCACTGAGCTAATTATACCCCTGGTGGTCAGTGCACGTCATAGCAAGCAGTCATTCTGCCATTCGGTCGATTTGCATATTAGCCTTTTATTATATAGGATGCAATCTCCACTACCCCTAGGAATACAGGCAGCATTCAGGCATGTTGTTACAATTCTACTCTCAGGCAATGCAGTTTGTGGTATCAATCGCACTGCACATAGGGTGTGATTCAAGGACTCTGACCAGTTAGTTCCAAGCTTGATTTCTGGTGCTTCAGGAAAAAAGGACTAAAAGAAGCAAGAAAGAAGGAGAAGGGGGTAGGGGAAGGACAGAGAGTAACTCTTAAATAAGTAAAAGATGAAAGCATGGATTTTTCCGTTGCTGAGTCCCCAGGGGATAAAGCCTTTTGTCTTCTGTTATAGATCCTGCTAAAAGAATGACAGCCACATTCTCAATTTTCTTGCCCAATCAGGAAAACTTCCCTACAACTTCAAGTCCCAAATTACACCTCTGTGTCCACCAGAAAGACTGAGGCATGAACAGGAAAGAGTGAGACCCTATGCAACAGGAGTCTCACTCTGGTCGGTCACAGTTCAGCGGTATTTTCAGAAACTTCTCTGAAAGGAAGCTTGAGGCTACTCTGAACCAGGCACGTTACAGACCACACATGCTCTTCTGCAGTTTTCACCATCACCCAAGGAAGTGGGCATCCTTATATTCCCAAGTTTACGCTAAGGGAACCCAGATGTTTTTTGATCCAAAGTCTACATATATTCTCCTCCAATACACGGTCCCTTTGATAAAATTGTACAGACACTCACAACTGTGAGATGTCACATTTGATGACACCTCAGCTTATGAACGCCTTTTTTTCTTTCTTTCTTTCGTGGAAACGAGGCTGTCCACTACACTGACCAGTAAGCAATCTCAGGGCTGTGTAAGAACATGAAATCAGCCACGCATACACAAACGATCCCAATTTTGAACATTTCCCAAAAGTACTTGGCGCAGTGAACACTGCTTGGGCCTGCTGTGAAACAGTGACCAGGAAGGAAAGAAAGCACCTACACTCTGGCTTTCACTGGACCCATGTCTTAGAAGTGGGTGTACCTCAAGTGGGAGCTGCATAATTTCCATTTAAAAAGAGCATTGAGGACATACATTTTGAAATTAGATCTATACACAGTCTTCCTGTCACTCACATCTAAGTTCAAAGTGTACTTCTCAGGAATGACTGCCTTTCCAGGCCCTCCTAACTAGAGGAAATAAAGTACCTGTCACTCTCCATCTCCTTCTCCTCCACCATCATTTCACGTTTTTAAAATGGTACACTCTCGTATTTTTATTGGTCAACCTATTTCTGTCTGTCTCTGCCTACTGGAATTTCAACACCATGAAAACAAGGTCCTTGTCTGATGTGTTTGTCACTGTGTCGCCTTACTTAACCCAGCGCCTGGCATGTAGGAATATTTGTGGGCGAACGAATACGTTTGTAATATCAAGCATCTCTT
Organism: Myotis brandtii; assembly: GCF_000412655.1. NCBI lineage: Eukaryota > Metazoa > Chordata > Mammalia > Chiroptera > Vespertilionidae > Myotis > Myotis brandtii. The sequence continues at coordinate 13,775,559 of NW_005362269.1, read as the reverse complement.
TTCATGAACAGTCAGGTAAGGGTTTCTGCAATGGGACTTTTATTTGGGAGCATCCTAGGAAATAACAGCAATTAGATCAGGAGTAGGGTATCACCTGGAGGTGGTTGTCATGGAGACAGAACAACTAAGATAACATGACAAGGATGGGGAAGGGAGGGGGAAGCAATGAGCCCTCTTTACCCTGCCCCTTATGGAGTGACTAGCAGTGGTCACCAACCGGTGGTCTGTGGACCACTGGTGGTCCGGGAGGTCCAAGAGGTTGGCGAGCGCTGGACTAGAGCTCTCAGCATCCCCAAGTGACAAAAAGGAAGTATCAGCATTTCTTCTGTTGGTGAGAGGGAGGCTGGCCCACATAGACGGGATGGTACATTTTCTGTTACTCTGAGGGGAGGTGCTTTTCTCTTCAATAGCAATGCTTCCACTGCCAACTCAGGGCTGCTGATTAGGTCAAGGCTGGGATAAGGTTTGGGTCAATGACAACATGAGGAGATGCACTTTGGAGGAACCACCTGACTGTCTCCACTAGAATGTGCTGTGGGACGGGACCTGATGGCAAGCCCTCCACGCTCAGACTGACCTACATTAACCCCTCGTGGGTGTTTGTTTTCCTTTTGATTTGGGAGATTTGAGGAAGCTCTCATGACCAAAGGACAATTCTTCTGGCTGGTCTCTGTCCCCTGATCATTTGATGCTATTGGTTATCCAAATTGTTTTTCCTTTCGGTGTATAGATTCTTTGCACCCGACTTAGAAGGTAAACGTGATTAATTCTATTTTTATGTTTTAAAGAAGTTTCAGCAACATTTGTGGATTTTAAAAATAATGTTTAAAATGAATAATTATTACCCTCAGGAACACTAGTAATGATATTATAAAGGTAATAAATGCTTGTGAACACTTCAAGTAATAAAGGAATACGTAAAATAAAGGGGGAGAATGCCTTGTTTCCCATCACCAACCCTGGTGTGGCACCTACCACTCCCTCTCCCGGTAAACCCACATCCCAGGTGTGACCACTCTGAAAGACTTGCTGTCCAGTGGTGTGAGGATAAGAGCTCTCCAGAAAAAGAAAGCTCATATTTGCAGCATTTTCTGATTTTTGTGGAGTAAACAGCCTCGCCATCTATAATTTTAAGCTAAGAATATGCTGGGATTGGGAAGGGTGCTGCACAATCAGCATAGAAGACAGTGCAAGCAGGCTCTAGCACACCGCGTGTGCTCCTTCCAATTTATCTGTATTTCTTCTTCCCTCCCTCCCTCCCTCCTTCCTTCCTCCATTCCCCTCTCCCTCCTTTCCCTCCTTTCTTCCACACACCCATCGCTGCACATTCACTCATACATAAACAGACACACACGAATCAATATCTTACATAAACACTGAGCATTCTGTTCTGCAACTTTCCCCTTTTTCACGTGGCGCATTGAAGCTCTGTATTTTGAAAATTTCTTGAAACCCCTGGTAACTGGGAACACCCCGTGCTAGCTCCACAGCACCTCGGGGAACCACTTGGTCTCCGAGGACGTGCCTGCCCGCGTGCGTGTGCCCACACACTCGCTGCCATCTCTCTATTGTAAAAGCGAGCCATTCATCACTGGGCAGCAGGTTCTGCTCGGATGGTTTATTGTCCTGACCTCATTAAAAGCATGTAATCCACGCCGTGCCGTAAATCTATGCCTCTAAATACTCTCCTCTTTAATTTTTTAATACTGCACACATGAAGGGAAAGGTTAAAGCCAATTAAAAGAGATACAAATACCATTATTACTGCCCTGACAAACAGTTAGTTATTGGATTTGGTCGTTTCAGTTTAGAAAGCCATTTATTTTTGGCCCCGAATGAATTAGGAACCAAGCTGTTTATTGACTGCTCTCATCTCCAAGATGAGATGTGTGAGTGTGTGAGTGTGTGTGTGTAATA